>NW_022639637.1:85136-89402 GCF_010583005.1 Odontomachus brunneus
AAAAAAAAAAAAAAAAAAAAAAAAAATGTATAAAAATTTTATTTTCGTAGAAATTGTTGTCCTATTATTATAAAATTATTCAGCTGTATATGCCACACTATTTTCTGAACGATTATAATACTACCATCTTCTAAACCGCAACAATTATTAGCACAATCTCTAATTGACAATATGAAATTATCACATACTGCTTTACTGTATAAAGGACTTGTACATCCAATTGATACGATATCGTAATATGCAGAAGATTGCACAGGTATTAATTTATCTAAATTAGATTTATTATGCTTCTTGTTAATGTTATAGCATTTAATTTCTGTATAACGATAAAAAAGTTGTAACGGTCTTTTATTTTTATGAATTAATTTTTTTATATAGTAAATAAAATTTTCAAATCTAAATGCACTAAAAGTTTCTATACTTCCCAAATATTTAACATCATCCGTTATATGTATAAGTCCATGAACATTATGAGATATTAAATATTTGTCATAAAGAAGACTAAACGAATCCACAAAATGTTCAAGGAGAAGCTGAGCATAATTTAAATATTTATGGGAATTCTTGCATGATAAAATTCTAAGTGCAACATGTAATTCTAAAAAGTGTTGATATATATCTTTATGTAACACATCTCGCAACACTACCAATCCTGTGTAAAACAAAAATTGTCGATATTCAGTAGCTTTCCATTGTTTTAAAAAAATCAACGAACGTGGTTTACGTTGAAACTCACTTCGGACTGACAATTTTATCTGTAGTAGATTATTAGATATATATTTAAGTTGATTTTGGCTAAGTTGCCATTTTCGTTTTGTATGGCTACTTCGTACCCATAAATATAATAATTTACGCATTACATCTAAACAAGTCAAATGCATATAGTCGAGAGGAATACATTTAACCCTTTGGGGATGAGTGTCGGCATATAGCCGCCCAAGCCGTTTTACCGTTCCGGACGCGTGTCGGCATATAGCCGCCCAAATTAGTTCGTAGCTGCAAGGCTCGCGACGTCTGTCGTTCTGAGCGATAAGATACGCATAGGTATAGTAAAAGAGTCACGTTTTCATTCAAAGACATTAGGGGCCATTAGTGATGATGTCTTATCTTCCTTATAGCCTGTCGAGCGGCTCCGTCCCCAAAGGGTTAATCAAATTAATATTTGATAGTCTATCTAATTCGGTACTACGTAAATGATAATTACAATCCATGTATAATCAAAATTCCTCGTTTGTTCTTTTTTGTGCTTTTCTTTCTATAAAATATACACGTCCATGGTCGCTAGAACCCTTAACATGACATTTCGTACAACTATAGTAACCCGCATGTCCTTTAACATTTAAAACAAATGATTTTGCTGGTGCATCTAGAATAAAGTATTTGATATTGAACTCTGACGTTATTTATTTCAATTCTGTTTTCATATAAAAGTAATGCCTCATCTACAAAAGGTCTCAAAAAAAGATTGCTACTTTCAGGCTTAAAATTACCATGATAAACTCCAGTTATAAACACAGGTCCATTATGAAGTATTGAACCTAATATTGGCCAAAATGTACTGGATGATGACTTGCAAACGGGAAGACCATCAATACCTACAGCTATATGTATACCATGCAGTTTGCATTTTTGTTTTATTGAATCATCATTTGATAATGTATCCATTATACCATTAAGTAATCCGAAGTGACAACATATACCAGGTTTTATATCTATAATATTACATTTTCGCGGAGTGCATAACAATGTCCTGGCATCTATTGGAAGAATAGAAAAACACGGATGTTTTTTTAAATTCGAAAGAAGGTCTAAAACCGCATTACATCTAACTGCATGTTTTATGTTCCAATTTCTTAAGAAATTACTAGATTTGATTACTAGATTGATGCCTGGACATTCTTAAGAAATTCTTTAATTGTAATGTTGCCTTGTCTGAATTCTCTTCAATCTCATCGGAATCAATATTTATTGGATCATCTTCAATTTCTTCTGACAAATCTGATGTATCCAGACCCTGATGTTGATATTTTTCATATTCATACATCCCATGATTTGATAATTCATCATAATTTTCAGGATAAAAATTATCACGATACACATCACTATAATTATTAAGTATGTTGCTTGCAGCATCTTCTTCATATTCCTACAAAAATCCATCAGTATCAATGTTTTGTTTTAGAAAGAGCATGCATCTGCTAGAATAAAGTATTCTACCAAAGGAATATTGAATTACTTACTGCATTACTTGTAGCATTGGATGAAACTGTATTTGATGGACCATTATTATCATTTGTAATATTTCTGTCTGCAAATTATTATTATTAGAGGGATAATAAATATTAAAAATATGTGTTGCAATGAAAAAGTATTTTACTCTTATTATTACAACTGGTCATGTATTCCACTTTGTTCCTCGTTTCTCTTACAGCAGCGTAAACTCGCCGCCGAAATTGTCGACTTGTGATATCTGCTACATGTTTTAATTTTCTTTTATTCATTTTAAGGGGTAACACCACTCTAGAATTTTTGAAAAATCGATTTTTTTTTTGGCTTAAAATGTACTTTAGGGTCATAAAAATGATATGCAATTGGTCTTAACGAAAAAAATGTCGATAATAAGCGGCCCTATTACCGACCGAGTGAAAGGTCTTTCGGGTTCCTGCCGTCATAGAGATGTTTCAGCGTTCCAAATTATTATTCGATATGAAATATGCCAACTACGTGGGAGACGGGAATTCTAAAACATTCAAGAGCATTATGGATTCACAGACCTATGAAGATTTTATCGTTAAAAAGAAGGAGTGCATTGATCATGTCCAAAAGCGGATGGGCTCTCGCCTTCGAAAACTAAAACAGTCAACAAAAGGACTTGGGGGAAAAGGCAAGTTGACTGGTAAGTTAATAGATGAATTGTCAATATATTCGGCCTGGCAATTCGCAGAAATCCTGATTCAATTGATAAAATGAAAAATGATATTTATGCAACGTTGCATCACAAATTATCAACCGACGCCAACCCACAACACGAAGGGTGTATATCAGTTGGACACGGGGCAATTGGACATAGTCCAATCACAAGTCGCTGTTCCAAGGGATCCTACAAATGTCTCTAATCATACGGTGCTGTGATTGGCTGTGTCCAAATGCACCGTGTCCAAGTGCACCGCTCCCCAACACGAACGGTGCCCGCCCGGAAAGGACTCTTGGTGCTCGTGGCAGAAAGCACGTGCAACGGGGTCAGCGCACACTCATAAAACGCCTATGTCGGAACAAGTTTATAAGGCTATTCTTCCGATCTACGAAGAATTGAGTCGCGATGACCTGCTCCTTCGTTGCTTAGGCGGTTTCACAAAAAACAGTAACGAGAGCCTGAATGCAACAGTGTGGTCAATGGCCCCAAACACTGTTTCCAGTGGCAAGCACGTCCTTGATACTGCCGTATACATTGCTACGGGCATATTTAATGATGGATTATCAAGTGTGATGAGGGTGATGCAGGGATTGGGCATGAAAATTGGACCCAATTGCTATAATTTTTGCATGGAAGCAGATGAGCGCCGGATCAAACTTTCGGAGAGATCCCTTTCAGAGGAGGCTAAAAAGGCGAGAATGTCGTTAAAATTGTCCAAGAAGGAAGAGGAGGAAGCGAGTATCAATTTAGAAGGCCAAATGTATGGAGCAGGCATTGCAAATGGTAAAGGTAAAATAAAATTTTCAACAATAAAAGGCCTTGAAAAACTTTAAACGCCATTATCTCAAAATCACTTTTTTTGAACTGGGCGGACACATTGCACAAAGACCGTTCCATCGATCGATTTCAAATTTTAACAGTAACTTCGTAATTACATTCTTCAGAGAAGTACGTAGCCGTTTTTTGATTGAATGTAAATTTTTTTTATAAACAATTGACTGACACATTTTTAGGTCAAAAATCGATTTTTTTTTTCATTAGTGCACAGTTTCTACAAAAATCAATTTAAAAAAAAATCCCTAGGTACTACTCTAGCCAATAACATCTAAATTAAGGAAATTTTTGGTTTATTGTTCCAGGTCGAAAACTTTTCAAGATATGTGTCCGCCCGTGGAGGATTTTTTAAAAATAGTTATTTGGGAAATACGCTGTATCGCCGCCATTTTGTTTACAAATGTCAATAAAAAAATTTCTTTCTATACTTTAATACATACTCAATTAACCCTCAAAAGGAAAATCCTATTCCTTTTCTCATTTTCCCACAATAAATTCACAAAATTAGGCCTTTTTTT
>NW_022639637.1:89412-91290 GCF_010583005.1 Odontomachus brunneus
GTCCTTCTTTTCAACCGCTAGAGTGGTGTTACCCCTTAATACACAAAACCTATAAAAATAGAAGATTGCTAGTAAAAGTGAAACATACGGAACATCGCACAATGAAAATTACATCAGTTTTACGTTATAAAAGAATAATGATTTATAGGTACAAAAGTTAAATCTATTGACTATCCTTATAGAAATATCATACTTTGATTTACTAAAACCAAATTTTAAAATTAAATAAAAAAGATGCTTCCTGAAACTTATTGCAAAAAGTCGAACAACTTTACTGTCCACAATAGTACATAAAAAAATGAATATATATCGCATATTATATATGTCCTTTTATTACATATTACAAAGGATACTTGTAATAAAATATTTAAACAAAATAAAGATATGTATAAAATCTGTATAAACTTTAAGCTGCTATATCCTTACTGCGGCTATTCCGTTTTATGTCAGAAAATAATGCGAGAAATTGCAGGTCAATTCCCCTATAGAAATATCATACTAAGAATCATTGATAATTACTTATTATCCAGTATTTTTAATACTGAAAATAAGTACTTATCAATGATTCTTAGTATGATATTTCTATAAAGGTTATACATGGAATTAAAAGAATATACGTATAAAGCGAAACTCTCGTGATTGATTCAGCACATGTGCAAACATGTCCAAAAAATGCACTATAACAATCAAAAATTAAAATACTATAATGTTACGTCCTGTGCAGACATAAGTCATGCACTCTATCTTTGTTTACTCTGTCGGGAAACAACAAACAATTCCGAATCGTAAGACCGTTTTTCGTCTTTCCCCAATAAAAATTCCGACTAAAATTCCGAAATAACCCTAGGAAATACAGCACTAAAACTCCTTAATCCGCGAAGTAAACTTCGCCTTATCCTTGGGATCAAAAGGAACCGCTGGATAACAAAAAATTATGTCCGTTACATTTTTTAACTTACGTTATCCGGTTCCGCTTCATCTGCTGATTCCCTCACCACCTTAAAAATCCTCCAATAACCTTCTCTTTTGAAATGTATGATTTTCTCCACCCACAACCCCAGCCAAGAAGATTTCCTTAACACTGTCTACTTACTTACTACTGGATACAACAGTTCCCCATACCATTTTCTCTGACGAATCCAACAACCTAGGATCTCCCAAATTTCCACATCTTCCCTACCAAACCATTTCCAGTTGATATCGTATATAACCGCGACTCCGCGCACCGCGGATCACTAAGGAAAAATCCAAGTATCCTAAGAGTTCAGCTACCCAACTCTCTGTACTTATTGCTGTATTCATCGTGCGATCGTCCGCAACCCTCACACACAAATACCAGGTTCTATTCAAACGAGGATCGAAGGGGGCCCAACTGAGAAATCCAGCAACAGTTACTCTCTCCTCCAAATCGCACATCAACAGTAAGTTATCATTTTGTTACTCGTTTTCTTCCCCCCAATATCAAAACTTTAACTCTGGGTAGATGTCTTCCCATCTTAACCCATTGGTAATTCCGGGGTGTCAACTTCTCTAAATTGATTTGTCCCGGAGTACGCACAGGTTGCTACCTAGACTCCTGGATCAGCAAAAACCTACCACCCTTTCCACCCCACTTGGCGGTTTTTCCTTTTTTTCCTCAAAATCTGCCTCTTCATCCAGCACCTCCACCTATTCCTCCATCTTCCCCCACGACCTACGTTTCACCCTCTTCACCTCCCAATGATCCTGAGCATTAATGCTCAGCCTCACCCAGAAGTCCACACACACACTCACACAAACACACACACACACGCGTACTTTGTCTCCGTGCCAGTAGTTAATAAAAATTGTAACAACCCCGCAAGAAAAATAAATGTAATCGTTAAGAATTATCTAAAT
>NW_022639637.1:91300-91701 GCF_010583005.1 Odontomachus brunneus
AAATTATATCATAATTTCTTTTCGAATCCTTCCCTTTTCCCCCTTCATTTCTCTTATCCGCTCTCGGCCCGTCCGCGATAAAGAGATTCAGTTCTCTGATTGAAAAAGGACCACTCGTCGTACGTCGATACACGCGTAAAGCGATCCTTCTGGTCGCTGACTCGTAACTCGACCTACTAGTACGATCGAGGCCTTATGTCGTGTTGCGTTCTCTACCAGGACGTAACATCGTCGTAACAATAAAAATAAACTAATAGGAATCATGAGCAGGTAAGTTAAAAATTAAATCTAATTTTCGGCTACTTATTATTTGAAGTAAAAGTACACACTCTGTTCGAATAGTTTTGCAAACATGCTAAATTGATGTCAAGTTATGTTTTAAACATATATTCGTTCAATTT
>NW_022639637.1:91711-93359 GCF_010583005.1 Odontomachus brunneus
AATTTTCGGCTACTTATTATTTGAAGTAAAAGTACACACTCTGTTCGAATAGTTTTGCAAACATGCTAAATTGATGTCAAGTTATGCTTTAAACATATATTCGTTCAATTTGCTCTATAACATAACGTAAATTGACATGCGACTTCTCACTTGTGACATTATAAAAGACATATATATTGGTATGCGTAAAAAACTTAAAGTTACATAAATAAAAAAATAATACTTGGTATATAAAATATATGTGAGGAATGTAACAACTTTTTAAACTATATTTCAAACATAGGAATAATGGGACGGAACATAAACCTCTACTGGGAGGTGAGTTGTGAAATAGCGTTGCGAAATAACTGCTTCGTTCTATTCGGTTGTTGTTTTGTCCTTTTATTCCTATGTCCATGCTTTGCAAAAACTACAAAGAGAAATATGTTTTACAAATAACGAAATATTTAAACTTAAACAAACAATGTAATACTATTGAAATCACGTTAGTTACTTATTACCTCCCTTATAGAAATATCATACTAAAAATCATTGATAATTACTTTTTTTCAGTATTAAAAATACTGGATAATAAGTAATTATCAATGACTCTTAGTATGATATTTCTATAAGGGTATACCAATCAAAATAGTAATTTTGATTTGTTGTGGACTTTCATGTGTTTCTTGGACATGTTTGTGTCTTTTGGCGAATACAGAAAGAACTTACAAAAATAGCTGTGTAAACATATGTAAAATTCTTCATTTATACTGCATTATCATGTTAATAATCTATCCAAGAAACACACAAAAGTCAGTAAAAAATCAAAGTGTTTTTACTTTGGTTCTTAACGGTTCAATAGACTGTCAAGTTTTGTAACCAAGTTTTATCATGTTAATTAATGTGATGTGAAATACTGATGTCATTTTGACTGTGTTGTGTTCCTTGTGTATTTGTAAAATATAAATTATAAAGTGGTCTGTTTTGAATTAAATTTGCACATAAAAATTACTCACTATTTCCAATTAGAGAAAATATTAATTAAAAATCGTCAATTTGCGGAACGTTTTATCTGACCAGTAGACCTCTAACTTCTTAATGACAATGTCACTAGCCTAGGGTGTCGTTACGGAGATTTAACGACACTGTAACGAAAAATGGTGTTCTGTAATTTTTCTTAACGATAAATATCGTTAAAAGTGTCGATAAAATATCGAATTTTGTCGTTAAGATATCGAGGGGTATGGGACTTCTCGATAAGCAATAACGACAATATAACTAGGTATAACGATGCTCCAAGTAGTAGGAAAGTGTGGCTCTACGTTTGTACATCGGCTCTAGTTGCCGACTACTGGTTCTTTCTTTCCTTAATTTTTGTATTTTTGTATATACCTTCCCACATAGCAGAGATCTCTAAAATATATCATAGGGATATCCTAAAGATATATTTGGGATATATGATATCTTCAAGATATCCGTATAATGTATTTTGGACATTCTTGTTGTGCGAGTTTGATTTATAATCTCGTTATGTCTACAAAAATATTAAAAAAACAATATTAAAAATGTATTAATATAGTCATATATATTTTCAATCTTTTATATATTGATCAAACATAGAGTTATTACACACACACACACACACACACACACACACACACACACACAC
>NW_022639637.1:93835-94258 GCF_010583005.1 Odontomachus brunneus
CACACACACACACACACACACACACACACACACACACACACACACACACACACACACACGACAACTATTTGATATTAACTGTATTGGTCCACATGTATAATAAGTATTTTGCTAACACATCTATAAACATAATCTAAAACATGATCTGCAAACATTATATTAAAAAAAATGTTATATATGTTTCGAAGATTAATATTATATATACAATTACATTTTTTCATTGTGATACTTGTGTATCACGTTTTATTAGATTATGTCGATATACTTTGATGACAAATTACGATTTTAATATAAGCTCATATAGTTGATGCCAAATTAATGTTTGATTTAATCTTCTTGTGTATTATTTATTTTACATATACTTTGACGTATTTTGGTTAACTGTCACATATAATTGTTGACACAGCCAATATTTGTATTTAC
>NW_022639637.1:94268-95710 GCF_010583005.1 Odontomachus brunneus
ATATTTTGGTTAACTGTCACATATAATTGTTGACATGGCCAATATTTGTATTTACTGCTCCTAAACTGAATGAAAAAGATACACAAGGAAAAGAGATTTGATTGGCTGAATACTTCAGCAGTAAAGTTATATTGAACTGAATATACTCGTTTCAGTAGCGACATCGGTATCACATTTTGTATCGATACAGTATCGCTAACTTGAGTTACAGAATAGCTTTTTCGTTACAACGGCGTTAGCGCAAGCGACGATCGTCGCTACGTAACGATAATGACGTTGTCGTTAGAAAGTTAGAAAATAGGCCTACAGGTTGGCACGCAACAAAATATAACTCGATAGAACTGCTGTCTTTCTATCTCACTTAACTATGTATCTCATTCCAACAAAGCAAATACACCGATGAAGTTTTCGAAGATATCATAGGCAATGAACTTCTACTTTTTAAGGAAACACGCCTGTTGTAAGCTTCGTCGAATATCGCGTTGCCTCACGTGTAACGTAATAATGGGTGCGTTTAAAAGACACAACTGTTGCACAACGGTTGAGTAATTAGTCGACGTAATTGGTCTAAGTTAGGGATCTAACAGTAAGGACCAATAATCACTGACCGCTCACTGATCAGCTATGTTTTCTGAACGCAGCTATTAGCTGCATTCAGTAGAAAAAGTGATCAGTGAGCGCTTAGTGATTCTAGCTCCTGATTGGTAAATACCTTCTGGATCTATAAAGAATTTAAAAGAATGCTCAAATCACAGACAATAATCACTAAGCACTCACTGGTCACTTTCTTTTACTGAATGCAGCAACTGCGTAATACCATCCGGTGCTCCCATGGACGGTAGCCTCTTTCTTGTATTAAATCAGAAGATATACAATGAAAATATCCAAGGTATGGTTTTTTACATCGTATGTTCTTAAATTTATTAATTTTTAACCACTCAAGTGAGTGAAGCAACGCGTAGCCACTGTTACTAAACAACATTAACGTCGTCCTTTAAATATACCCAGATAACAAAATGCGTGCACAGTAGCCTCACGTTACGTGCACGCCGTGCGGATTGATCCAGTCGAGATACCGAGCATCACTTATATCTACCCTACTGAAAAATTTCTGTTAAGATAACAATAGAATTCCCAATTCAATTCTCAGTTGAATTCTCAATTGAATTCTCAAATGTGGTTTCTGCAAAAATTCGCATGTAAGATCTCAATTGAGATATTTCTGATATCTGATAGAAATAATTTATTGAAAATATAATGAACTTTTGCTGAAATGCTTTTGAAAAGCATTCACAATTTTAATCCAATTTCATTAAAATTTCATTATAATTTCATTAATATTTCGATAATATTTTATTAAGAGAGTAGAAAAATTCAGTGAAAAATTATTATTAATTAAAATATTTAGAAAAGTATAATGAAGTATTATTTTGTCTAAATAA
>NW_022639637.1:98515-104688 GCF_010583005.1 Odontomachus brunneus
GTTTTTTTATTATGTAGACAAAATAATACTTCATTATATTTTTCTCAATCTATTTTAATTAATAATGATTTTTCACTGAATTTTTTTACATTCTTAATAAAATATTATCGAAATATTAATGAAATTATAAAGAAATTTTAATGAAATTGGGTCAAAATTGTGAATGCTTTTCAAAAGCATTTCAGCAAAAGTTCATTATATTTTCAATAAATTATTTTCATCAGATACAAATACCTCAATTGAGATCTTACATACGAATTTTTGCGGAAACGGCATTTGAGAATTCAATTGAGAATTCAACTGAGAACTGAATTGGGAATTCTCTTCTTATCTCAACAGAAATTTTTCAGTAGGGTATGTTATAAGTTTGCATTTAACATTGATAATATGGTATTTATCCAGTTTAGTGACTTCGGTTGCGTTTCGTTTCACGCATTATGCGCGCATTTACTACTATATACGTGACATGAACTGTAGATAAATGCGCGCATATGCGTGAAACGGAACGCGACTTTCATCTCCGATTTCGATGAAAGTAGGCTCAATTGACGCGTTTTTGTTAAAGAAACAACTTTTTCCTTTGACAAAATTGTCACTCTCTACTGCAAAGCGAGAAATTAATTGTTAAAAATGCTAGGTATGATAGCTTAAGAAACCCGTCTTTACGTCATTGTAAAGTCTGTTAGTTAGAGTTGCACTTACTGTATTAGTGTAACGCAATATGCAGCAACTTCATGAAAATATTTTAATTAAGAATATTTTTAATATATTTGACATTTTTGTAACACGGAAAAGATTTCGAACGACGATAGGTTGGGTTAATTTTTGGTGCGGAGGGCGCAATCCCCCGCTTGTCGTTCGATATCTTTCCCGTGTTACAAATATGTTTAATATATTAAAAATATTCTTAATTGAAGTATTTTCATGAAGTTGTTGCACATTGCGTTACACTAATACAGTAGTGCAACTCTAACTAACAGACTTTACGTTGCAATGACGGGTTTCTTAACATATTATACTTAGTATCTTTAACAATTAATTTCTCGCTTCGCAGTAAAGAGCGACAATTTTGTCAGAAGAAAAAGTTGTTTCTTTAACAAAAGCGCGTCGATTGAGCCTACTTTCATCGAAATCGGAGATGAAGTCTCTAAACTGGATAATTACCGATAATATTATATAACAATATTTGTTACAATATTAAAGGTCTAAGCTGACTTTACACTGACTGTCTACGCTGGCTCTCACACTGATTCCCTCTGTGCACTGATGTATCCAGGTTCACTGTGGCACATTTAAAAATGCATTGCAATTAAGAAGTAATAGATATAATATATAAACTCAGTAAGCATAAAGATTCAGCATAGACAGTCAGCGCAATAACTCAGCGTAGACCTTTTATATTGTAATATCACAAATATTGTTACATACATTATTGTTGAGTGCAAACTTATAACACCCTTATAGAAATATCATACTAAAAATCATTGATAATTACTTATTATCCAGTATTTTTAATACTGAAAATAAGTAATTATCAATGATTCTTAGTATGATATTTCTATAAAGGCATACTTTTCTATACTGGCTGTCTACACTTGCTGCCTTTCTTTGTTGATATATCAAGGTCCACTGTGGCATATTTAAACGTGTAATGAAGAAATAATAAATATAGCATATAGGCAAAGTAAGCATAGACAGTCAGCGTAAAGAGTCAGCATAGAGAGAAGATAAGCGTAAAGAGTCAGCGTAGATCTTCTATATTTTAATATACCAAAGAAATATTGTTATATAAGATGTAGTAAAAAGAAATCCATTATTTTTGCATGAAATTGAAGGTTTTATTGAAGGATTTAGGTCAAATATGCACCGTTTTGTTCGATAACTTGTTGCCATTCTGAAGGTAATTCCTTTATGCCTCTCTCATAGAAACCCTTGTCCCTATTGACAAAAAACTGGGACAGTCGATTTTCACAAGCTTCTCTTGAGGCGAATTTTTCACCAGCAAAATCATTCGCCATAGACAGGAACAGGTGGTAATCACTTGGTGCCAGGTTCGGACTATAAGGTGGATGCATAAGAATCTCCCAACCAAGCTCCCGGAGCTTCTGGCGAGTCACTATCGATGTGTGTGGCCTGGCGTTGTCCTGATGGAACACAATTCCTCTTCTATTGGCCAAAGCTGGCCGCTTCTGGACGATTGATTCCTTCAGACGGTCAAATTGTTGACAGTACAGGTCCGAATTAAGAGTTTGGCCGTAGGGGAACAGCTCATAGTGGATGATTCCCTGCTAATCCCACCAAACACACAGCAAAGCCCTCCTGACCGTCAATCCTGGCTTGGCCACCGTTTGCGCCGGCTCACCGCTTTTCGACCACGACCGTTTTCGTTTGACGTTGTCGTAAGTGACCCACTTTTCATCACCAGTTACCATCCGCTGCAGAAATGGGTCGATTTTGTTGCGATTCAGCAGCGATTCGCAGATGGAAATTCGGTCCATGAGGTTTTTTTGCGTTAACACGTGTGGCACCCATACATCGAGCTTCTTTTTATATCCAGTCTTATTCATGTGGTTCCAAACGGTTTTTTGTGCAATGTTTAGCTTCTAGGCAATCGAAACAGTGATTACATGACAGTCGGACTCGACGATTTCCATTATTTTATCGACATTTTCGACAATTGGCCTTCCAGAGCGTGGTGCATCTTTGACATCAAAATTACCGGAACGGAATCGACAAAACCAAAATTGCGCGTGATTGGCTATTACAGTATCAGGACCATAAACACTATTCACATTTTCAGCCGCCTGGCTTGCGTTTTCGCCTTTATTGAAGAAAAACTGTAAAATATGGCGTATTTTCTCTTTGCTGGTGTCCATCTTTGACGCACGCTCAAACAATACTGAGTCAAACAATCACAAAACTGCCTGAGAAGTTTTTTTAGTACGAAATCTTATCTTTCTAACGCCATCTAGCGTAAACCGATCGCACTTATACAACGCGAGATATGTGGAAATGTCACTCAAACATACACGTAGCACCCTGTGTATGTTGTACCACACGGGAGTATATCAGTTGGACACGGGGCAATTGGACACAGTCCAATCACAAGTCGCTGTTCCAAGGGACCCTACAAATGTCTCTAAGTATACGGTGCTGTGATTGGCTGTGTCCAAATGCACCGTGTCCAAGTGCACCGCTCCCGTACCACACAACTCTAAGCGTGTAAATGCTCGGAATGCAACTCTGGACAGGCACACATGTCACATACAAGAACTAATGCTCAATGCACCAATTAACAAAAGAAATGTATATTTAAGCGCTAACACACATATGTTTCTTTGGTGGGATCTGACCACTACGCAACATACAATAAATGAACAAGAGAAATGAGATCGCACGCACTTAGTCTACGCAAAAGGAACAAAGAATACCATTTCTTGTTGACACGGGATCCGCACTTAGCCTCGTAAAAATACAAACATTAGACGATGATACCCCTATGACTGCAGAAAAACTGACACTGACTGGTATCACCGGACATAAAGCCTACACGATAGGAAAAATAATCGCCACAGTCAATATAGGAAACCAGCGCCGGAAATTTGAACTATTTGTCGTACAAGATGATTTTCCAATCGAATACGAGGGGATCTTAGGAATAGATTTCCTTCACGAACACCGCGCTAAATTTGACTATAAAACAAGAACAATGATGATTTCCGGACAAAGTCTACCGCTGATACCACAGCAAATGTACAACCTCCACGCGCGCAGTGAAGTAAGAATACGCGCCGCGGTGAGCATAAATCGAGTGGGAGTAATCCCAGCTGAAGAAATTTCGCAGGGAATTTTTATTGGAAATTGCCTAGTAGAACTTGACAATTATATACGTCCTACAACAATAAATAATGCCACCGACAACCCTGTCGGGATAACCACACCTTACGTAAGGTTAGAGGACACTACGGCGGGCGACAATGAAATTGACAAAACGCCTAAAGAAATCAAGAACATGGAGAAGCAGAAAGCGAAGTCTCAGAAGGATAAGCTTAAAGAGCAGAACAAGTCTCGAGAATCCGTTATTGGGACTCTGGACAAATCTAAGGATGAAATGGACAAGAAACAGACCAATTCAGGCGAAAAATCCAAGGAAGCCGGAAAATCCAAAATAGCGGCAAGAGCAAAAGAAAACATCCCAGGCATACAAAACATATTATCAAGCCAGGTTAAAGCGCCAGATCAAAGTACTCTTAAGGATAACATAAAAATTAAAGATGGTAACCATGACACGAAAGAATTGAGCTCCAAAGGCGAGGAGAAAAACCGGAAAGGTAGTACCAAAAAGGAGCTGAAAGATCAACCTTATATTACCGACGATAGCCACGTTAATCATAACAAATCTGATACTAAGACTAAGCACAAGAACAAAGCGGGCAAGAATATGAAAGAAGGTAACGGAGAAAGCGCAGGGAGTAGAGTTCATCAACAAACGAATGTTCCGAGCGATGACACAAAAGAGAAAATAAATATCGTCGACGAAAGCAGCTCGATGGAAATTGCAAAAACATCGGACACTCAAAAGACTCCGTTGGAAAGTATAATTGAGAGACCAAGCATGACTACGAAAGCCGAAAGCACGACAAGACAGAAAGACACGTCGAAGAAAGAACCATCATCGAAGAGCAAAACAAAGTCGAAAGAACTGAAGCTTGAAGTCGAGGGTAATAATAAGAATCGGGAGAAGTTGGAAAACGGTGTTAAAGAGATGCTCAAAAATAGTTCTCCCGAATCCAACAAATCGCTGGTTGATACTGAAGTCAAAGATCCGGAGCCAAAAGTGCTCGACAGCGCAAAAGTTGTTGAGGTAAACGGCAACGTGAAAGGTAAAGCTAATTTGCGCAAGAAAGATAAAGCTTCAAAAGGTAAAATAGAAACAGAAGTCATTATCGATCTTACGTCATCGACAGTGCCAACAAGCGAAGTTTTAAATAAAACAAAAATTTTAACGTGTTCAGATAACACAGAGAAAGTGATTGTCCCGAAACTAGAGCAAATAACCGAAGAAATTTCGAGAATTATAGAGACGCCAACAACAGTTATTAAGGAAACCGATTTTAAAGAAGAGATCAAGGAAATCGTCTTGTCGCCTAAAATAAATGGGCAAACTGAAGAAATAGTACAAACTGATATACATAAGAATGATAAAATAGAGCGCAATGAAACTGAAGCTAAGGAGTCGATTGAAAACAAAAGAATAGAGTATCGTCAAACGGACGCTAAATTAAAAATAGAAAGGGCAATGTCCCCAGAGAGTCCGGAGAAAATAGGTGAGAATAAAGCTTTCATTAGTGATACGAACGATGAAAAAACTGAGAAGCGAGAAACGGAGAAAGGTCAGACGAAAACAGGCAAACAGAAAAGATCCGATAAAACGAAGTCTAATACGCAAGATACAGATAAACTCAAGATAGACTCTTCATCTAAATCTCTAATCGAACCTATAGCGGAAACTTACGCCCAACCAGCAGAGGAAACACATTTCGCTAAAGAAAACGTGTCGGTAAGCGACAACAGCTATCTTACTCAGTCCAAATCGGATGCCAAAGGCACCGACGTTAAAACGTCTGTTAAAACAGACGAGAAAGGAATGACGGTGAATGTTCAAGATAATAAACGCGCGCCAGAGACTACATCAAAGAATAAGAAAAAAGGTAGATTAAAGGATAAGTCGAAGGACGCTCAACAGGCACATAATACGAAACGCAAGGAATTAAAATTGAAAGATGAAATTAACATAGGCTCATTAACACAACGAATTTCACAAATACAAACCTACCTCGTCAAAACACAAAAAATATGCGATACACAGCAAAAAATAGGCACAACGTGGCAAATGTGCACTAACTTATATAACCTAGCCGATAAAGATTTACAACGTGCAAGAAAATTAACCAATAGCATAAACAAAATGTATAAGTCCACTCCAAACTTACGTCGTGGATTAATAGATGGAGTAGGTTTAATAGCCAAATCCTTATTTGGAATAATGGATGCAAACGATGAAAAAATAATAAATGAACAATTAAGTTTAATAGAAAACAAACAAGAGACGTTACAACATGCAATAGCAAACCAACTCAAAATTATTAATACAACTATCAATCATTTAGATA
>NW_022639637.1:104698-105011 GCF_010583005.1 Odontomachus brunneus
GCCACTCCAAACTTACGTCGTGGGTTAATAGATGGAGTAGGTTTAATAGCAAAATCCTTATTTGGAACGATGGATGCTGACAACGGAAAGATTATAAACAAACAATTACATCTATTACAAAACAAAGAGGAAACGATACAACATGCAATAGCAAACCAACTCAAAATTATTAATACAACTATCAATCATTTAGATAGTTTAGAACAAACATTGGAAACAAACGAACAAATATTATGGAACACTATTACACAGCTTTATACAGAAGAAACCGGAATCATATTACGTCAACATATAGACGAACATTTTACAATAC
>NW_022639637.1:105021-109832 GCF_010583005.1 Odontomachus brunneus
CTTATTTGGAATAATGGATGCAAACGATGAAAAAATAATAAATGAACAATTAAGTTTAATAGAAAACAAACAAGAGACGTTACAACATGCAATAGCAAACCAACTCAAAATTATTAATACAACTATCAATCATTTAGATAGTTTAGAACAAACATTGGAAACAAACGAACAAATATTATAGAACACTATTACACAGCTTCATACAGAAGAAACCGGAATCATATTACGTCAACATATAGACGAACATTTTACAATACTTACCGCTTTACTTAATGATTTAATACGTGACCAAAACGATATAGTGAATTATTTAGATAATATACAGTTAGGAAACTTACCCATCAACCTAACACCCATAAATAGCATCGTGTCTCAATTACAAGAAGTAGCAATACACTTACCAAAAGGAACAAGATTTCCATTCACACCTAAAACAGAAAATTGGTTGGAAATAAAGAAATTTCTCACAATTAGCGCGTATTACAAAAATAAAAATATCTTTACTATTTTATACTTACCTCTTATAACATATAATACGTACGAAATAGTACATATACATCCTTTTCCGGTTTACAGTCACGATAATATTTTCGCTTTAACTAACATTGTATACACACAAGTAGCTATTAACCAAGAAACAAACACATATTTGCTATTACAAGAAAACGAATTAACACGTTGCATAAAATTCAATAATCAATATATTTGTCCGCAACAAAATGCGATATATAGAATTAACGAAGAAACACCTTGTGAAATTCAGATGTATACGACATTACAAAACACAAAAAACTGCCACTTAAAATACATTATAGCTAACCACACCTTCGTAATAGCATTAACACGAAAAAATACGTGGTTATATTCCACCAATAGTGAGCAAACCATCCATATTCAATGTAAAGAAAAAACATTTTATGAAAAAATTAACAAAACAGGAATTATACATATTAAGGATCAATGTAGAGTAATAATTGAAGATAAGATTTTACAAGCACAAGGTATCATAAAGAGCACATTAATACAAACGCACATACCTGAATATAATATAACATTAGAACAGAAAAATATAAACACGATAAAAAACAAAAACGAAATCCTACACGTAAAACCAAATAAAATAATACACAACCCATCCGAGTTGGCAGAATTAAGTAACAAAATAACACAAACATATAGAAATTTAGAAAACAACTCAAACTCGTTTCTACATTATAAAAATATTATATACACAACAGCACCGAGCGGAGTAACCATAGTCATAGTGATTATAATTGCGATAATGGTAATAAAAAAAATTAAAAATGAAAAAAACTCGCCGATCGTAATAGAACGTAGCAACAAACGAAATATTAGAACACAACCTAAACCAATATTAAAACGCAGACATAGCCTACATGTACAGTTGTAAGAAAAAACGATTGTAAATACAATTATATACGGGAAAATAAAAAATTGTAACGAAGCGAAAAACATAAGCATAAGTAAGGAAAACGATTATAACTATTATTGTAACGGGAAAAATGATAAATTGTAAAGCGTTCGTAATTTAAGGCGAAAACGTCGCTCCAGACCCTCCGTTTTCTTGCTCCATGGGGGGAGGAATGTTATAATCGTTAGTATTATTTTTAGCGTTGCCGAAACGTTTCGTAAGAAACCGCTTCGACAGCGCTACAACATTATTATGATTGCGCAAGTGCTACGCTAAGCGTCGCCTTGAAAATATATTACAACATATTGGGGACAGGTCAGCATTAAATGCAACAACTTTACAGTTGTCTAAACACCCCCGCCTATGACCTAATTATAGATTATAAAAGGACCAGAGAAGTACGCCAAACAGGGTATTGCTCCTCCGGTCCTGCGATAGCAACTTACGCGACCGTCAATCTGTATTAGTTAATAAGAACTCGGGAAGTTCACACAAGAAGTGCATTAAATTTATTTATTAAACTACATCATTTCGCCTTTGCATTCTCGACCCACCGATCCCGAACCTACTCAACGTGCCTCTCCACTTGGGGCACAACATATTGTTTATAATCATGTAATGTGATTGTGCACAATATTTAAGCATCATTTTTTATAAGAAAGATTATGATACTTAAAAATGTTACAGGTACATATCCTAGAGCTCTAGAAAAATTATCTATGGCAGAAAAGACATCGGACATTTCTACAGAAAGTGACTGCAATGCAGCAAAGATAAAGCGTCGCAAACACGCGAAACAAATATTTAGTAGTGAAGAAGAATTTAATGAAAGTGATGGTGAACTTTCAACGAATATATATAAATATTCTTTTTCTAAAGTATCACAAGTAAGATCAAATATTGATTCTTCGTCAAAGATATGTGCGACGCAATCAGACACTTTCTCACAGAATGAGGAGGAAAATACTAACGAGTCTTATAGCGCTAAGAAGTCGTCTGCTCCTCTTCCCACGTCATCACAAGCAAAATTTAACAAATCTGCATTTAAAAATAACATGTTTTCAAAGACATGTGCGACAGAATTATACAATTGCGGACAAAATGATCAGAGAAATATTAATTTGTTTTCGAACACTAAGAAGCTATTATCTTCTCTTTCCAAGTTACGAGTAACATATAGCAAACAATCTGCGTCAAATATTGCTTCCTTCTCAAAGATATGTGCGATACAACAAAACACTGATGCACAAAATGACCAGAAGAATATAAACGCTTATAACGCTGAACCATTTGAATGGAACACCGCTTCCAATAAAAATTGTAACTCGTGCAAAGGTCTAATTATTAATTTAAATATTAATAATAAATATTCTATGTTATGAATTTCGCTGTATTGTAATATAAAATATTTTATATAATGTTTATTAATAACCATGTTACAGTTATGCAAAGTATTCAAAAGGATATATTAAAACTTCTTCATCAAAATAATTTAAGAGGACAAAAATGCGAGAGAATTCTGCAAAATATAGCGGAAAAAATAACAAATAGGAACATGATAACGTCAATATCCGACCTAATAGATATTGATGCAGATATACATTCTGAATATCTTTTTGCGCAAACACTTGCCGATTTTCATGTTGCGGAAAAAAAATGGAATGAAGACAAAGAGTATAGGGACAATGTGGTAAGTGTGCTACTTCATTGTTTTACATTATTATTATTATTTAAGAGAGAAACCTATAAAGTCGAGAAAACAGTGATTTTTAAGAATTATTTCCCTATGAATCATAAAACGAAATTTTCTAAAACTTCAATAGTGTTTTATTTAACTTTCGACAATAAAACATATTTAATATAATGTAAAACATATTTAATTAAATATAAATTAATATATTCAAAAATAATTCATTTATTAATATATCAGAGTATACTGAAATATCTTTATAGCGCCGTACTGTCAGTGACTTGTGATTTTGTGTACTATGTAGCAAATGCAATTCTGAAACATAAATACTATTTTTTCTTAAGTTAAATGAAACTACACTATCGATGAACTAAAAAGAATAAGAAAAAATATTGATTTACAACAATTGCGAGATTTGAAAAAGGTCACAATTATAATGAACAAATTTCAACGTATTTATGCAATAACAATTAGGTAATTTCTTAAAAATGTTTTGTTTGTAATTATGTAACTACGAGGGCTGCTCCGTAAATTTTGCGACTAGTAAGGAAAACACGGTAATTTGTCATTAAAAATGGCTTTATTGTTTTTCAAAGTATTCTCCATGATGATCAATACACTTCTGCATTCGCTCAAACCATTTATTATAGCATCCATGCCACTCCGAAAGTGGTACTTTCAAAACATGTGTTTTAAACGCATTAATCGCTTCTTCTGGTGTCGAAAATCGTTGACCACGCAGTTTATTCTTGATGTTCGGGAACAAAAAGAAGTTATTGGGTGCCAAATCAGGACTGTACGTTGGATGATCCATTAATTCGATGTTTTCACTGGTCAAATAGGCGGTTGTTTGAGCCGATGTTTGAGAGCTCGCATTGTCATGGTGAAGAATGATTCGTCTTCTTGAGTTGTTTTTCCTTATTTGGCCGAAGACTTCTGGCAAATAAATGGTTGTGTACCACTCAGAATTGACCGTTTTACATTTCTCTAAGGGTACTGTTGCCACATGACCAGTTTTTCCGAAAAAACAGGCGACCATTTGTTTCGAAGTACTTCGAGCGCGAACAACTTTTGTTGGGTTAGGTTCACTTTGAAAGACCCACACAGTCGACTGCTGTTTAGTTTTCGGCTCATATGCATAGATCCATGACTCGTCACCTGTGTAAAGGTTATATACGGCATTTGATGTACCTTGATCGAATTTCTTCAGCATTTTTTTGCACCAATTTACACGATCCTTTTTTTGAGCAATTGTCAAATTATGCGGGATCCAACGTGAACAAATTTTTTTACGGCCAAATGTTCATGCAATATCGTTTGTATGCAATTCATACTAACACCCAAGGATGCCTGAATTTCACGGTATGTCACATGTCGATCTTGCATTATCAATTCACGCATAGCACCGATGTTTTCTGGCACAGCAGCTGATTTTGGACGACCTTCGCGAAGTTCGTCGGTGAGCGAACTACGACCACGATTGAATTCATTAAACCAGCGACAAATAGTGGCCTTGTGTGGTGCTTCATTGCCAAAAGTGGAAGCAAGTTGATCGATGCACTCTTGTCTCGATAATCCACGTCGAAAGTCGTAAAAAATCATCGCACGAAAGTGTTCTCGTGTTAATTCCATTTTTTCGCTGAGACACAATTTTCAAGTCACTGTAAACAATACAAGTAGCCTCCGTAC
>NW_022639637.1:111326-111863 GCF_010583005.1 Odontomachus brunneus
TACAAGAACTTTCTATTAATTCATTCTGCATCTTATATTCTGTCATCCCCTGAATTTGTCAAAAGCAATCATTGGATTGTTATTGCTGACAATATATATCGTGAGTTCTTCAGGCATTCCATTGATGTTTTTGATGAATCATTTGTGGTATACAATGTACATTGTCTGTGTCACATGGCTGCTGAATGCTAAGAAAATGGGACGATTTTGGATTTCAGTGCTTTTAAGTACGAGTCTGTTATGGCTGTGATTAAACATAACTTGCGTTCAACTTATAAGCCTTTCCAGCAGTTAGCTAACAGGGACATTGAGACAGAGGGGCAACTTGTTACAGAGTCAAGAAGGCCAAATCCGAATAAAATTACATTAAAGAAGCAGTTGTTTAGAAATATTGTTCCGGAAATTCCTGGAAACCGTTATGCACAAATAAATTTAAAGGGTGTAACTCTTACAACTAATGAAGCTAATTGCTGTTTCTCATCAAAAGATGGAAAAATTTTTATTTTAATCGAAGTTATAGTTGCACCGAATGGTGAT
>NW_022639637.1:111873-120963 GCF_010583005.1 Odontomachus brunneus
TTGCTGTTTCTCATCAAAAGATGGAAAAATTTTTATTTTAATCGAAGTTATAGTTGCACTGAATGGTGATTATTAGCAGGCCATAGGTTTCTTTGTAAAGCAGATTACTATGACTATCCACTTCCTTCCTCATCCATTGGAATTTTTAAGGTATCACATGTGGATCCTGTTAAAAGCATGTGTAGGTTGCAGGATTTTTTTCAAAAATGTGTTATTTTACCTGATGGAGACAGTTTTCTTTGCATTCCTCTCCTTCACAGTGGTCCTCAGTAAATTTTTGGTTAGATCTTGTTTGTCATTTGTTTTCTTGCTCTTGTTTATCTTTTCTTGATGTTAACTTTAAATTTATTTTTTACAGTATTCTGTGGTAGAGTTTGTGTCTGACCCTGGAAATGATGAAGAGGAAATCCTTGTGGAAGTTGTACCAACCAAATGGATTAGCGAGAATAGAGAATTCTGTTATTATCCACCACATTCCATGAGGGGAAAATGTATGAAGTTGGTGATGAGTCTAGCGGACTATGACTCGTCCGTCTGGAAACTTCTCCGCATTACATATCATCACAGTTATTGTAAGTTTTTTGCATCTGTTTTTTTATGGTGCAAGTTTATCTTCTTAATTTAATCTTTTGTGGTCTCTGCATACAGCTACTTTCAATGTTGCCTTAAAAGCAAGAAACAAGGCTGTGAAGGAGGACACAGTTGCTGCAACAGATGTTGATACAGACTACAATAAACCACGCAACAGAAAGCCGCCTAAACGCCTACTTTTATCAGATTCGGAGTCAGATGAGGAACCGAGAGGAAAGAAACCTGTGGGAAGTCATATCATTCCGGAACCCAGCTCAACTCTGCCCTTAAATCTCAAAAGGTTACTCGATAGTGCTAAAGCCAAAAATTTAGCTAAGTCCAAGCAAAAATGTTCTGTCATTTCGAAGCTTTTGTTTGCCTCATCAAAGAGAGATACAACTCCTGTCCACCAATTATTACAGGAAGAGTCTGCACAGGCTGGTTTGTACTTTTTATTACTACAACTTAACTGCAACATTTAGCAAACTGTCCTTATGTCCTTCCTTGTAATTTATTTTCCAGAAACTACTAATGATGAAAACTTATCTGAGATGTTAGAAGAAGATAATTGTTCTTTTTCCGAATTAAAACAGTCAGTTTCTAAGAATGATAGGTCTTCTTTGAGATCCACAAAGTTTTCTAACAATTTTGAGCCATCTAAAATTGCGGAAGCGACTAACATTTGTGAGCAATCTCCAGATTTTCATGGTGTAAGCACACTAAAGTCTGATCACAATAATTATTTCAGAATGAATAAAAAAAAAGATTTCTTAGACAGACCTACATCATCAAAAAGCTCATCAGAAGGTATTTTTATTGATTGCCTATTTTTGTGGAAATGAATGACTGCTCAGTTGATTCCGAATTGAACATTTGGTTTTGTTCACAGAATCACAGTCATCAACAGGATGCAGAAACTGCGGATCAACTGGCAGTAAGTCTTTATATTTTCTATCCTCTTATATCCTTAAAGTAATGAAAATTGTTTTTATTAGTAATTGACAAGTTTGTATGACTTTTTATATTATGGGCAAATTACAACACTCCAAAGCTGCCATTTGATTCATGTGGTTTTTTTTGGCAGGTAAGCCTCCAGATCAAGTACTCCTAATAAATTACATGCAAGAATTGTCAGCAAAGATAGATTGGCAGAATATTGGGATTTCCCAAATTTTGAACGAGTTGTTCCCCAATAATAATGGTTTTGATCGGCCTGAAGGGTTTCCTTCCTTGCCACTGGAAACTGAGGAATCTCTTGCAAGCTTTAATGATCACTTAGATGATAAAATATTGTATGGTCAAATGGTGAGTTTTCTACCACTGTTAATAATGCAGGTACTAATATGTATTCATTAAGTAAGTGTTGACTGGCTTTCTCTGTGTTGTAGCTCAAGTACCTGTTTTGGAAGGGGAAGGGAGAGACAACCTCTCTCTTCACTTACTCTATTTTGTCGACCCTCCTTAGGAATAAATTGGCACGACTTATTAGTTGGAAAGGTTCTGGAGGGATCAAACTCAGTTTTGAGAAGTCCAAACTCAAAAATCTAGTAGAAAGTGAGTATCATCTTACTTTTTAAACAGTTATCTTCAGATTTATTAACTTTGGCTTTTTTCATATATAAGCATATATATATATATATATATATATATATATATATATATATATATATCTATATATATATATATATATATAATATTAAAATACTCCTTTGTTTCTCTCTAATAGGTGTTTGCTTGAAGAAGTTTCCTAACGTACACATTTCTGTATTTGAAGACCATATGAAACGATGGTTCAATACTTCCATGCAACGATCAGATTAGATCAATTAGGTCTTTTGGGGTTTTTATAGTTATTTTTCACTGTATATGAATTCCATAAAAGCTTGTATGTTCCATGAAAACTTGCTGTGATTCTCATGAATTCTATTTGTCTTTTATTTTTTCGTTTTAGTTGTTTTGCACAGTTTATATATTTGTCTGCCTTTGAGGCTTTTATTTTAGTTTCTTCTTTGATTTAAAAAAATTCATGATGTACTGCCATAATTTTGTGAAGTTTACATAGTTTACATAATTTTGTTTATTGATGTTTTCAAGAAAACAATGTCCTTCAAGTTAGGAAAGATCTATGTTATCTCTTGTATCCCTTGGTAAAGTAACAAGACTTCTCTATAATGTTCAAATGTTTGAAATGCAAAATATCTTTTAAGTTGAACTGTGCTTATGTTTGAGATTGAATCTTCAACTCTTTCTGAATCTTGTTGACAGATGGCATTTTGAGATACTATATTTGGAGGACTTTTCAATTTTTTTTTGCGTATTCTGTATGTCTTTAAGAGGACTGATATCCGTCCTCAGAGTTAATATAATGTAATATAAATATAGCGTTTATATATATATGCAGTTTATATAACATAATATAGTTTTTAATTTAGTTATTATTGATATAGTTTATATAATATTTCTTCTTGTGGATAAAAATAATGTGTACTACAAAAGCACTATAATAAAAAGTAATTGTAATTTGTTTCTGTATTGTTCCTTCACCTCTGCATTCGTGAAACTGCTTTTCCCAATACTGAATACAAATCAATGGTGTACTAGTCAAAATGACATCAAAATGACATCAAAATGATGTCAAATTATAGTCATTTTTTTCTCCGGTTTGACGTCATTGTGAGTTCCACCATTTTGACGTCTTTTTGACATCATTTTGACATTATTATGACTTTTTGTTCTCCTTGGGAGCCCTCGTATACAATTTCGAAAGAAGTCGATCCATCATAATACGTAAAAAATATATTTTTTTTCTGTGAGATTATCTATGAATAACTTTATTGCTGATGTTTAAATTGCAGGTGCGACTATTTGTTAAATGTAAGGGGATAGACGTTAAAAATACGACATATTTTATCATGGCACATTTAATGTCTAATAAGGTAGCCTTACTATATAGTTGGACAGGCGCAAAACAACATAAAGAGAAATTTATAGAATCGCCATTTCAAAAAACTGTACAAAGTATATATCATCAGAATGCAACATCGTACATTATTTAATAATATACTCATAAACAGTGATATTAAATGTATATTTCTTATGTTTCAGACATTATAATGTAATTGCATAATGATGCAGCATTACAGGATATAAAAAAATGCATTACCGATTGGTTTAGACATGCCAAGGAAAGACATAAGAGACAATCAAGAGATAATGCGCAAGCACGTTCCAATGAAGAAGAATCGTCCAATTAACAAAAATCGTCGTAAGAACAATAGCCGTGTTTTCGACAAAACAAATATTTTATGTTTAGATTTTGTTGCTTTTTAACAATAATTTTTCTATAAAGTTCCTTGAAAGCATGGACATAGCAATAAGGGGACGGAATAGTTACGCAGAAAACAACATTTATTTGATACATTTGGTATCACATCTCTTCTTTTCTATACTCTAGATGCACTATTATCCCAAACAGCACGTATTATTTTCAATTTCTAAATATTTACCAAATACTTTAAAAGTAATGCATGTTGTCTAGGTATATTCATAGTAATATTGAAGCATAAGAATCTCGTACATTTTATACGCTTCAATATGTATATATAGTCAGTCATCCATGTGTCACCATAAGTATCACATGATTACGTTCTCCTCATAACTCTGCTTTATTCTCCTCATAGTAGAGGTTTATGTTTCATCCTGTTATTGTTATGTTTGAAAGATAGTATAAAGATAGTATTGTTATGTTTCTCACATGTATTTTTAGTATACCAAACATTCCTTATTTTTTTTATTTAGAGTCGCTTACAGGCTTTTCGATTTATGTGTGTATTATAATGTCAGAAGCGAGAAATGACATGTTCATTTACGTTTTGCTGCAGATGAAACTCGTGATTGATTCAGCACACTTGGAACAATATCCCCAGGAAGAAATGGCAGTTGAATAGACATTGGATTGGCATCTATTTAAACGGCTAAAGCGTCTAAAAGACGTCAATGCGATGTTTATTCCACTTACCATTTCTTGCTGGGTCCGAATTATTCATCTTAACTTCAGCAAATCAAGAAATAGCCGAAAATTAGTTTAACATGCAATTGATGTTTTTAACTTAACATTTGTCATATTTTTTGTTATATCATTTTTACGGCTATTTGTTAACTGTTAAGGTTAAAGTAGATCGGATATTTTTTCAGGTATGTTGAATCAATCATCAATTTCACTTTGTTCATGTATAGTTTTAATTTCATGTCTATCACAATGCTATTTCTCTCTTTTGACGTTATTATACATATTATTAATACAGACATAGGTAAAAGGACACAGGAGTTTAAAAAGCAATTTCAAGAGCCCTTATAGAAATATCATACTAAGAATCATTGATAATTACTTATTATCCAGTATTTTTAATACTGATATTTCTATAAGGGAGGTAATAAGTAACTAACGTGATTTCAACAGTATTACATTGTTTGTTTAAGTTTAAGTATTTTGTTATTTGTAAAACATATTTCTCTTTGTAGTTTTTGCAAAGCATGGACATAGGAATAAAAGGACAAAACAACAACCGAGTAGAACGAAGCAGTCTTTTCGCAACGATATTTCACAACTCACCTCACAGTAGAGGTTTATGTTTTGTCCCATTATTCCTATGTTTGAAATATAGTTTAAAAAGTTGTTACATTCCTCACATATATTTTATATACAAAGTATTATTTTTTTATTTATGTAACTTTAAGTTTTTTACGCATACCAATATATATGTCTTTTATAATGTCATAAGTGAGAAGTCGCATGTCAATTTACATTATGTTATAGAGCAAATTGAACGAATATATGTTTAAAGCATAACTTGACATCAATTTAGCATGTTTGCAAAACTATTCGAACAGAGTGTGTACTTTTACTTCAAATAATAAGTAGCCGAAAATTAGATTTAATTTTTAACTTACCTGCTCATGATTCCTATTAGTTTATTTTTATAGTATTTTAATTTTTGATTGTTATAGTACATTTTTCGGACATGTTTGCACATGTGCTGAATCAATCACGAGAGTTTCGCTTTATACGTATATTCTTTTAATTCCATGTATAACCTTTATAGAAATATCATACTAAGAATCATTGATAAGTACTTATTTTCAGTATTAAAAATACTGGATAATAAGTAATTATCAATGATTCTTAGTATGATATTTCTATAGGGGAATTGACCTGCAATTTCTCGCATTATTTTCTGACATAAAACGGAATAGCCGCAGTAAGGATATAGCAGCTTAAAGTTTATACAGATTTTATACATATCTTTATTTTGTTGAAATATTTTATTACAAGTATCCTTTGTAATATGTAATAAAAGGACATATATAATATGCGATATATATTCATTTTTTTATGTACTATTGTGGACAGTAAAGTTGTCCGACTTTTTGCAATAAGTTTCAGGAAGCATCTTTTTTATTTAATTTTAAAATTTGGTTTTCAACAAAAGGATGTATTCAGAAATTTAAACACAAAAAGACAGACAATTTTTCTGTCCATGATCGTACAATTCCCCTTTTCATTTAAATAATCTCTAGCAAAAGTCCGAGAAACGTCCTATCGCCCTTATAGAAATATCATACTAAGAATCATTGATAATTACTTATTATCCAGCATTTTTAATACTGAAAATAAGTAATTATCAATGATTCTTAGTATGATATTTCTATAAGGGCGGAGGACGTTGTTCCTCCTAAAAACGTCCACAGGACGCCCACAGGACGCCCATAGATGTCTGCGATAGTCGAAATGAAATATCCATACGATATCGTGGGAGTGATGACAAAATATCGTGCGATATTTGTCGCTCTGCATCGGATATCTTCTCGACATCGTCTGAGACATCCATAGGATCTCACATATGCGGACATTAGTGCTTCTGCTGGATATCCTCAGGATATCTGAGATCATCTTTGATATCTTCTAGATATTGCGATATCCAAAAATGATGTCTGTCGGATATCCCTCGGATAAAGTGTGCTAACTATTAATGTAAAATGGGTAACTATTAATGTTTTCATATTTTTAATTGTCTTAGAAATATTAATTTAAAAATGACTAAAAAATCACGACATTATGATGTTTTCCGACAACGTCATTAAGACGTCACAGAAAAGACCTTTTATATACGTTTATTTTTGGTCATCTGCCGTCACTTCATCAATAATCACCAGTTTTTGACGTCATTTTGACGTCACTCTGTTTACTGGGTACGTGCTCTGTGGATAAATATTTAGTCAGTATGTGAACAAATGTTGTAATTATATATATATATATTTATTTTATTATATATATTTGTTGTGCATACTTCAATCTTCCCCTTATAGAAATATCATACTAAGAATCATTGATAATTACTTATTATCCAGTATTTTTAATACTGAAAATAAGTAATTATCAATGATTCTTAGTATGATATTTCTATAAGAGTCGTATGTGTCTTCTCTGCGCATCTTCGAATAATATGCGCATGATATAAATTTCATTATATGAAAATATTATATTTATATATGCATTCAAAATCAATACAATCTTAGCAGGCAATGTTACATCAATATAGTACAACATGTTGCTTTCACATTAAATTTTCATACATACATTTGGTACATTACTGCAATATGATATTGCTATTACAAAAATGTAACTATTTTGCTACGTTGCCCCAATATTTTAGTAATATTAACATTGCTACTCTATAATATCGGACATTAATATAACATTACATTGACATTCAATAAAATATAACTTACTGCAAATATTCTGGGAAACGTATCTCAATACGTTTTTTAGATAATTACACCACAGCATCTTAGTACGTGCGATGGAGTGACCAATTTTATAACATATTACTAATGTCTTCCAGGGAGAAAAATTTCTTTGTCTTAACGACTATTTGTAATTATTTACATTGATGCTTCCGATTCCCGTAAGCAAAACTTGCAGCGACAACTTTTGTAACGACCTTTGTAATACCGATTATTGCGACTTTTACATTTTGTGACACTTAGATATAATTTGTTTCCAACTTGTAACCACTGAAGAGGGTCTGCGAAATTAGACCAAAACGCGTTTGATGATTAATAAATTTCTTCTCATTGTGAGATTGGGTCACTATTTTTTAATAGTTCTAATAGCACTATTCAACCTGTGCTTGAATTCTTATTATCCTTTACGTTAAATATTGATGATACTCAAGAAGAGTTTTTTTATTTCTTTCAGTTCAAATATAAGGGTACATTATACAGGGTCATCGAAAAGTATCGGACCTCCATAATATCTTCAGTTAGAATACATTTTGGAGAAAATGTCCAATAGCAAAGTTGTATGGTTTCAAGCGGGGAGTAAGATGATGACTTTGACTTTGACCTTGACCATGTCCTTCAAGGTCATTTCAAGGTCAAACTTATTTTTTTAAATGGAACCCCCTACATTTTATTGCATATTCTTATAGCTTATCTTGAGAGCTTTCCAAAACGCTAGAATAAAACATTTTTTCATTAAGTACTTTTTGAGTTATAAAGGTTTGAAGTTAACAATTTGTTAAGTGGCGTGTGGGTCCGGCCAGTTAAGGCAAGAGTGGCGTGTGGGTCCGGCCAGTTAAGGCGAATTTCATTCCAATTGGTCAGCTTGGGCAAAATATTTAATTGTACCAAACAATTCACATAAAATATTCAAATTGTTGTCCTTCAACAGCCTGGCAATGTGCCAATCTGTTATGAACAGCTGAAACCGCATTCCGGTACGTTTCCGGCAGTATTAGTTTTATCTCTCGAGTTATTCTCCCTCTTAAATCATCTGAATCTTGAGGCTTGGTGGCATAAACTTTACTTTTTAAGTAACCCCACAAAAAAAAATCAAGTGGGGTCAAGTCCGGAGATCGAGATGGCCACTCAATATGACCCCTTCGCCTTATTCACCTGTCCTGAAAGATCTCATTCAAATATTGATGAACAATGACACCATAATGAGGTGGAGCTCCATCCTGTTGGAAATAAATTTCATCCATATTTCCACTAGCTATGTCTCGAATAGCTGGAACAATTTGTTCGCGAAGCATGACTGTGTATACCTGTACTGTCAAATTGCCTTCAATGAAGAAAAAGCCAACTGGTCTACCATTAAGAATACCAGCCCATACGTTAACTTTTAGTGGATATTGGGTATGATTGTCTCTTTTCCAGTGAGGATTAACGTCACTCCAGTATCTACAATTGTGTCTATTTACATTTCCATTTACATTAGTCAGTTCAAATGTTGCCTTATCAGAGAAAACAATATTATTAAGTAATAGAGGATCGTCAACAATCATCTCCATCATAAGATCACAAAATTCGATGCGTCTATCAAAATCGTCTTCGGAAAACTCTTGGCACAAATGGAGTTTGTATGGATGCCATTTATTTAATTTCAAAATTTTACTGACATATGCAGGATCGATTTCGTGTTCTTGTGCAACGCGATTGATGGAAATATGGGGATTT
>NW_022639637.1:120973-121175 GCF_010583005.1 Odontomachus brunneus
GCATGAATTGTAACATCGTCGGAGTCATCAGAGTCACCGTGTGCGCGCCGATCGTCAGATTAAGCAACAGTTTAATGCGGTCAGGACATGGATGTGTGACCGGTGGTTTCGATACCACCGCTTTGGATCGAAATTATCGCAGGAGGATTCATGAAAGTTTGGAATGTGTTGACAACCTTCGATATCTAGTAGTTTATGAGAC
>NW_022639637.1:121185-123367 GCF_010583005.1 Odontomachus brunneus
GATCTCCCCATCCTCGCATCATTAACAGTGTTATTTGATCTTTTTCAGAAAGCTCCGCCATTCTTAATTAGAGCAAAGAAGAATTAATCAGGTAAGTGATAGGAAATTGATCTAAATAATTAAGTAGAAAAAAATACTAATTATTAAGTGTTGGTCCAACTATCGATTTGTTTATTTCTACCAGCACTAGCAAAATGTTCGTTGAGCAACTGAAAATCTAAAGATTAATTAATAATATTTACGAACAATGTCTGGGATATTAGAAACAAAATGAAGATGTTTGGGACAATCAATTGAAGTGCAATGGCTTCTTTTGTTACAGAAAAAATTTTTGGGGCTGATTGTTTTCGTCCACGAAGTGACTGCTGCTCGCTAAGAAGAAGACAGCACTGCATCAAAGATTAAAATCAGTGATCCGTATTGTTTGCTCAAGAGCTCGTACATTGGTGCCTGTGAAAGTGAGAGAATAAAGATCGGCCCCGCCAACGCTTTCGGGCAAATTCCCGCTAACGCCTTCGGACATCACGCATTCGAGCAGCTTCTCGCGATCGCTTTCGGGCAGTATTCCGTCGTAGCCTACTAGCATCACCGCTTGAAGCCGTACAACTTTGCTATTGGACATTTTTCCAAAATGCATTCTTACTGAAAATATTAGGGGAATCCAATACTTTTTGATTAATGTATTTTCTTTAAACCAATTAATTGGTCTCATTATTCCGCGTACAAAAGTATTAAGGTTATGATTACTGAAAACTAAATAATATTTTACAAGATATTTTACATTTTGTGTCAAAAAATTGTTAACTTCAAACCTTTATAATTCAAAAAGTACTTAATGAAAAAATGTTTTATTCTAACGTTTTGGAAAGTTTTCGAGATAAGCTATAAGAATATGCAATAAAATGTAGGAGGTTCCATTTAAAAAAATAAGGTCGACCTTGAAATGACCTTGAAGGACATGGTCAAGGTCATCACCTTACTCCCCGCTTGAAACCATTCAACTTTGCTATTGGACATTTTACCAAAATGCATTCTAACTGAAGATATTAGGGGGGTCCGATACTTTTCGATGACCCTGTATAAGCATGAATTGTAACATCGTCGGAGTCATCAGAGTCACCGTGTGCGCGCCGATCGTCAGATTAAGCAACAGTTTAATGCGGTCAGGACATGGATGTGTGACCGGTGGTTTCGATACCACCGCTTTGGATCGAAATTATCGCAGGAGGATTCATGAAAGTTTGGAATGTGTTGACAACCTTCGATATCTAGTAGTTTATGAGACATGAGAAAATTAGGAATATAAGTATATTTTTCTAACATTATGATTTTCTCATTTTTCACCTTTGCATAATAATTCTCAGTATTTGATTACTATCAATATTTAACAGTGATTTTATTATCAGTATTCACCAGAAATTAAGTTCTTGCCAAAAAATTACTGAATTACTGGTAATATTTAATCACTAATAATTTTTCAGTATTTTTTAGTATGATATTTCTATAAGGGTATGACGTCTCTAAACGTCAATAATACGTTTTTGAGACGTTATACAGAAACGTCATTAAGATGTTACAAAAAAGAAGTTTTAAAGACGTCGTTATTTAATCACTTGACGTCATTCGACCAGTTACCCTTATAGAAATATCATACTAAGAATCATTGATAATTACTTAATATCCAGTATTTTTAATACTGAAAATAAGTAATTATCAATGATTCTTAGTATGATATTTCTATAAGGGTATGATCAGCTTTTTACGTCATTTTGACGTGAGTCTGTTATTTGGGCTGATTCTTGTGTCGTTCACCTTACCTACTACATCACTGTCACTTTGATTGAGATACACTTTATATTGCACTTTATGTACATATGGTATATCCATATACGAAAGCATATGATTTATTTAAAAGAAGAGAATAGATTCTTTTAAAATATATGTTTCAAAAAGTATGTAGAAAGTATATTTAAAAAATATTTACATATTTTAAAAGTAAGTAAAATAAATTATCTTGTAAATTTAACTAAATTTTTTTCTGATAATAAAAGAAAGTTTAATTTGAAATATAAAAAAATACTTTTAATGTTAGAAAATAATTTATTCAGATTTATAAAACGATTTACTTGTATTTTATTTACTTTTAAAACAAGCAAATATTTATTTAAACAGTTTTTACATT
>NW_022639637.1:123401-124261 GCF_010583005.1 Odontomachus brunneus
ACCTTGACCTTGAACTCGATTTTCAAGGTTATTTCAAGGTCAAAGTGATTTTTTTAAATGGGAACACCTATTTTTGACCCCGGATTTGAAAAGAGCGGGAAATTTTACGTTCAAAATGATATGTTAATCAAGGTCATGGCAAGGTCGAATGAAGGTCAGGTTTGCGAATTTTGATTTCCCAATTGAATATATCGGAACCTAAGCCAAATACGTAAAATTGGTTCAGACAAATGTTAAAGGGGGCCGAGGGGGTCACCTATCTGTACTCTGATCTTGACCTTGAACTCGATTTTCAAGGTTATTTCAAGGTCATAGTGATTTTTCAAAATGGGAATCACTATTTTCGAGGGTTTCTTTAACTGTATTAACCTTACTTTTAGCGCTACCCAGAAATAGGTATGCCTATTAACATTTTCCTCAAAAAAATAATTATTACTGCGCATGCGTAAGTATCGTACTAACTAATAACTTAAACCATAACCCTGCGCAACCCATAATCCAAAACGAGCCCATAACGATAATCGGACCAATAACCATAACCCAACCCATAACCCATATCCAAGTAAAGACGGCGACTCCATAATGATTCCAAAAAAAAACAATGAATATTAAAAATCCTTAGTACGTACATGTCTCATGAATATTTTGAATATCTCTCATAAAAACATACTTTGTTTAGTTGTTACATCAATTTGATTTTTCATAGTCATAAAGTACGATTCAATAATTCTTCGATTCTTCTCTTTTTTTATAGTTTGTAAATTTTCGATTAACATTGCATTATCTACAATTTGTTAAGGTGAAGAACAGCTCTAAAAATGGCTGACTATCAGCCCGATGACATTGTTGATATGATAATA
>NW_022639637.1:124271-124520 GCF_010583005.1 Odontomachus brunneus
AGTTGTTACATCAATTTGATTTTTCATAGTCATAAAGTACGATTCAATAATTCTTCGATTCTTCTTTTTTTTTATAGTTTGTAAAATTTCGATTAACATTGCATTATCGACAATTTGTTAAGGTGAAAAACAGCTCTAAAAATCCTAATATACATATATATATATATGTATATATATATGTATATATATATATATGTATATATATATATATATATATATATATATATATATATATATATATATATATAT
>NW_022639637.1:125003-126599 GCF_010583005.1 Odontomachus brunneus
TATATATATATATATATATATATATATATATATATATATATATATATATATATATATATATATATTAACCAAGTACTTGGTTAATTATATTGAACTCACTTCTTTTTTGAATATTTAAAATATCTGCACTTTGTTTAAGTTAACATGTACTTTTCGTTTTGTCTTTTTTTTGGTACTTTTTGTTTTAGTATTTTTTATATAATTGATATTTATTACACAATTACTTGTCTCTATATTCATATAATTACATATTTTGCATCGTGTTTATACACATATATAATACTCTATTATATTCTTCATACCATTTATACTGCTAATAAGATGTTATAAATTAAAAATTATATACAGTGTGTTCCGAAAAGGTAGTACCAAATTTTAGGGGTATATAGTACTCGTTAAAACAAACCAAAAACTCTTAATGAACAGTACCGAAACCCTTTTATTTTGAAAACCTCCGAAAACCTCCGAAAACCTTTTATTTCTGAGTTACGAAGCATGGATTTTGCTAAATATTCTTCTACTTGGCTATCGGCAATTCGGGTAAGCTGCATGATACCAGCGTGCTGCTTTTGAAGCATTGCCCTTTGCTCTGCCATACATAAAATGAATATCCGTCATTTCAGAATTTGTGTAAAAATTAGCCATTTTTCAGATAACACTAAACTAGACACGGTCCACAATCCAAAGTTGAATACAACAATCCCTGCGTAATTAGGTGGTCATATACGGGCGTGAATGAACTGACTGAGAGACTTGGAAACTGTTATCAACAAATACGAAATAAAACTGGACTGTTTGACCTTTAATGACGAAACATGCCGAAATGTGTATTGACAGGAGCCAAAGGCACATTGAACATTTATTGCAGATTTAATTTATTTTTTATTTTTTACAAAAAAAATGCTTCATAACTCAGAAATAAGAGATTTTCGGAGTATTGTTCATTAAGAATTTTTGGTTTATTTTAACGAATACATACCCATAAAATTTAGTACCATCTCTTGGGGAGACACACACAGACACATACACACACTCACACATATATACATATATACATATCCATATACATATTCATACACACACACACACACACACACACACACACACACACACAGATGTGTATAAGAGAGAGCACACACACACACACACACACACATATATATATATATATATATGTATATTAGATGGTAAACTTAGTTCCTGCGGTTTTTTTGTTAAAAAAACTCATTTATTTCGACATCAAAATCAAAAAATACATTAATCGAAGTATTTTCCCTCGCTAACTATACATTTTTCCCATCTTTCGGGCAACTCGTAGATTCCGCGACGATAGAACGATTGGTCTTTTGATGAAATCCATTCGTCGATCCATTTTCGCACATCCTCGTAATTTCTGAAGTGTGTATCCACCAAGCCGTGCTGCATCAACCGGAACAAGTAATAGTCCGAAGGAGCTAAGTCTGGTGAATACGTTGGGTGCGGGAGAACTTCCCATTCGAGTTGCATCAGTATTTCTTTGACGGCTTTGGCAACGTGTGGTCGAGCGTTGTCATGCAAAAGCATGACTTTAGGTCGATTGCTGGCTACTGCTGGCCT
>NW_022639637.1:126609-131352 GCF_010583005.1 Odontomachus brunneus
TAAGCATATACAAAGCAGTGAAATAGAGTATGCTAGTTAGCGGGAAAATGTGAGAAAGAAACAAATATGGCGGAAAAATAAACACAATACCTACCTGACACTCTTGTTGGAGCACTTGTAGTCCACACGTAATTTTTGTCCTTTCCTCTGAGTTTTGTTAGTGGTCGACCACGTGCGCGAGATTGAAGAAGACGCTCTTCCAACGTGGTATTTTCTAATTCGTCATCGGAGGTTTCTCCACTCGAACTTCCACTCTCACTTGCTGAAAATTCGCTAACGTAGTCTACTTCATCATCAGATGCAGCATCTTCGAAGCCGTTGGACTTTTCGTCGACTACTTGTAGTTGCTCTCGAATAGGTCGGTTTTGCAAATTATAAGCCATCTGCGGTCATGACAAATATATGTGTTTATGAAAGAAAAAAAAAAAGAATTCTCTCCCACTATTACTCACACTATTTAAATATTAACAAGCGAAAAAAAAGGAAAAAATAAAAGTTAAAATTATTTATGAAATTATACGTACGTGTGCACATGGGGTATCTCACCCCAGGATCTCGGAACGTCAACTTTTCACTACTGCCAAAAGCAAACTAAAGTTGGACAGGCAAAACTATGTATAGGATGTTAAAGTGTTATCCTTTGACTACAGGTAGTTGGCAGCACAGGTCCCGATTCACATTATACGTATAAGAAAAACGCGTTTGAAAATGCGCTGGGGTATGTCCTACCCCTCGTGCACAACTAAGGTTAACAATATTTTTTAAATTTATTTTTAGCTGAGCTTTTGTTGTAATTTATTTATAACAACTTTTTTTTGTAAAGATTTACACTACAATCAAAACAAACAAAAAAAATCCACGAGGCTCAAACCGGGAAACCAAATCTAATATGTATGGACACCGCGAAAGCCTAAAATATCAAATCAGGTACCTCTACAGGGAGAATATTCTTGCTAAAGTCAACTCCTTTAGCAAACTCAGGTCATTCTTACTAAAACACCTTTCAAAGGAGGCCCTTGGGATCAACTCAGGAGCAACTCGGCATCGGGTCGTTCCTTCTGGATGAAACGGACTGAAATGTTCGCGAAACGTCAGAATCAAGCAAAGAAAAATCCACACGGCTCAAACACGGAAACCAAATTTAATAGTGTGTATATCAGTTGGACACGGGGCAATTGGACACAGTCCAATCACAAGTCGCTGTTCCAAGGGACCCTACAAATGTCTCTAATCACACGGTGCTGTGATTGGCTGTGTCCAAATGCACCGTGTCCAAGTGCACCGCTCCCATTTAATATCTAATATGATTTACACTCTCAAAGTAAAAAGGATGATTTCACTTTTTCGTGTATTACTCTTAAATTAAAGGAGATCAAAAATTGTTTTTAAATAAAAGTTTAATGGTAAGTTAAGTGCTGTAAATTGACATAAGCATAAATAAAAAAATACCTATTAATATTTTTTATAATAAAAAAATATTTTTTTATTTATGCTTATGTTAATATGCAGCACTTACTATTAAACGTTTATTCGAAAAAATATTTTCTATCTCCTTTAATTTAAAAATAATACAGAAAAAGAGGAATCGTCCATTTTACTTTGAGAGTGTAAATCATACCTTTAAATAGCGATAGGGCACAAATGGAATATACTGTTATTTATATATTGATTTACTCTACATATTCACAAAAATGTATCAAATTCCATAAGATCGGGTTCACGATGTTCCCTTGTTAGTGACACCATATACAATGTCAGCATAAGTTTTGAACCAAAACTAGTGAATTATCTCGGGACCTTTCCGAGTGTCACCCAGGCAAGGACGTGGTGAATTCTGGCTCCATGTATTTTGAAATTTTATTTTTTTTATTTTTTAAATATTTTTTTACATTTCTTCGTATTTTTATATTTTTATATTCTTTTGGTAAAACTCCCCTTTAGGGAAGGCAGCTTCATTGATCTTGACATATGTTATAGAGGTCATCCTCCTGAGTGACCTTCTGAAGGTTTTAGCGGTCGCTCTTTGTTCCTTAAAAAGTTATTAATAAAAAAAGTTGTATAAAATGTTTGTATAAAATGAATGTAATTTTTGGACACTGCATATACAAAAACATCGAATTTGTAAGCTAAGAAGGAGCTTGCCTCTAGCACACCCACACACACACTGCTCGCCCATCCGCGTGCTTGCCCACCCGCTCGGACGAGCCGCGTTGTGTGTGCGTGTATCCAAAAATTACATTAATTTTCTGCAAATTCTTTTGTTAATAACTTTTCAATGAACAACGAGCGACGACTAAAACCTTCAGAAGGTTCCTAAATTTTTTTTTGTTAAAGCAGAGGAAATGCATTACGCACACCCCCGGGAAATACGGGACTTTCCCAGAGGTAGTGTGGGACTTTCTCCCTCCGGAACTAACCGTCGGAGGGGGCCTACCCACTAAAACCTCTGCCGGGCTCCTTGCGGCCATCGCGAGGGCGCCCCGGGAACTGCTTGCGCATGACTTCCGGGACGCCCTCAGCCGCCGGGCCGGGAAAACTGAGAAAACCCTGCTCCCTTCCCGAGCCAGGGGGAAGATAGTTTCCCCCCGACCCGCTGTACTAATCCTCCATGACCGGACGTGGGCCTCCCCCGTCCAATTACACCTCTCCAGTTAGGGGCCTTTTGGGCCGGATCCAGTCCCGTCCGGCCCGCTCCTACGCTCCTGACCGAGGTTAAGAAGTGGACGGGTCTCCCTTCACCCCTCTCGGTCAGGAGCCTCCATTCTCTGGGAGGGGGAGGGGGTGAGTGGCCTAAAATCCCGCCCATGCAGGCCGGCCGCTCTACCTCCCTCCCAGAGGCGCCTGATCTGACTCCTTGTCACAGGGGTGGGAGTCGCGCCTTGCGACGCGTCTCTCCCGCCCGACCAAGCGCCTCCTATCTCTCCCCCCCCGCCCGGTTTTTCAGCGATCGCTGCCAGGAGGACCCGGTGGCCCCAGGGGGGGGGGGGCGGCGCAGGTATCCAGGGGGAGGGAACGCCAGCAGTCGCCTCTTCGCCCACGGGTACGCCGCTCTTCTCCTGCGGCGCCTTACCCCGTCCCGGGGAGCAGCTTCGCCCCTCCTTAACCTCTCGGTCTCCTCCTTCCACGAGACGACGATGTCGCAGGAGGAGGTGACGGCGAACCAGCCCTTGTCTCCCCCAAGCATGGCCCTGATAAGGGCCGGGGGAGAGAGGTTCGCTCCCACCACTCCGACTAGGACTCGGCGCTTTGCCACCCAGGAGGGACACTCCTCGAGGGGGTGCTGCGCCAAGTCCACCTCGGCACCATAGTGGTGGCAGCGAGAGTTAAGCTCCCTGCCAATCCTGTGCAGGTACTCACCGAAGCAACCGTGTCCGGTGAGTACCTGCGTTGTACGGAAGAACAGTTCTCCGCGGGCCGTGTCTACCCATTCCTGTAGACAGGGCCGGATGGCCTCGGCGACCCTCGTTCCCGACCGGCCCGTCGCCTCCTCCTGGTGTAGACTCCACCTGAGGAGGAAGCGTTGACGGGCCTGGTCCCTTGCCATCCCTATGGCTCTGGCCAGATTTTCATGGCCTTCCCCACTCCGGAGCTCCTTGACACGCCGATAATTCTCGGCGTGCATTTATGCAAGGAGCCCCAGAGGGGGGAGACCGGCCAGGACCGTGGCGGCCATATGAGACGCCGTCCGGTAGGCCCGTACGAGACGGATGACGACCCACCGCTATGCGCGGTGTCCCAGCGCCAGTATGCACTGGTTGGTCGTCATCGCGCTCGCCCAGATCGGGACCCCGTACAGGGCCATAGAGTGGACGACGCCTGTATACAGCCGCCGTGCCTTCCTTTTTGGGCCACCGAGGTTGAGCAGGAGGCCACCCAGCATATTGGCTACCCTGCCCAACTTGGGAGCCAGAAACTCAAAGTGCTTCTGGAACCACCCATGTACCACCCAATACGAGTCCTAGATACTTTATCGTGGGACCTGTTTTTACGGAGACACCGTTGATCCGGACTCGGGCCCTAGGCGGTTCCCCCCTGGACCCATCATGTATAAACATGAGTTCCGATTTGAGGGGAGTCACCTTGACGCCCATTCTATTCAGGGAGCTTATCACCTGGTCCACTGTCAGACGCCCCATCTCCAGGGCGCTCCGCCAGTCGCTCCCCCCGGCCAGCACCATAGTCGTCCGCGTAATAGATGACGGTGCAGCCGGAGGGGGGGGGAGGGCAAGACAGAGGACTTGGTCGTACGCGATGTTCCATAATAGAGGTCCTAGCATGGACTCCTGTGGAACACCGCGGTACACCGCCCTTCCGCACTGGAGTTCCGCTTTATTGCGGAACCCCACTACCTCATCGAGGAAGCCGGGATCCAGGGACATTGTCGGCGGAGGCGCCCAAGAACGCAAGCGTCTCATCAGAATGTGATATGGACGCCCCCACGGGTCCCTGTCAATGGTGGAGACCAGGTCATCCCAGGCACGGGGTTTGGCCGCAGCGATGGCCGCCTTGAGGGCGTCCCGCTTTTCGCGATAAGCCTCCTCGGCGGCCACCCTGCCTTCTCCATCTCGCCCCCGCCGGCTCACGATCCTCCTGGCTTGGCCGGGTGTATATCAGTTGGACACGGGGCAATTGGACACAGTCCAATCACAAGTCGCTGTTCCAAGGGACCCTACAAATGTCTCTAATCACACGGTGCTGTGATTGGCTGTGTCCAAATGCACCGTGTCCAAGTGCACCGCTCCC
>NW_022639637.1:138064-138680 GCF_010583005.1 Odontomachus brunneus
ATTTAACGCATAATTTAGATAATTTATTAACTTATTTGTGTGATAAAAAAGTAATTTTATGTCAAATCAAATGTCCAAAGTGTAAAAACGTTGTGCAACAGCAAACTGCAAACCATAATTTGATGTTTCACTGTACAAATAAACATTATAAAGTAACGCACAAAAAAAGACAAAGAGTAATATGTAATTTTAAATTATCTATGTTACATGGAACTTGGTTTGCACAATTTAAATTAGGGTTGCAAAACGACTTTATACTTATTCCGATCGAATCGATAAATTTTTCGAAATTATGGCAGAGATGTATCCACTAAATAACTAAATGAGTGAATAAATTCTTAAATACTTTAATTCTTAAAATATGGTAATACGTGCTTTAATTTTTGAAATAAGATGAACAATATACCTGTATGCTCGTGCGGTGAGTGCATATGGTGCTATTTTATAGCGCACATGTGGCCAAGCAGTGTGTGTGTGTGTGTGTAGCAGGCATTTTCCTAGCTTACAAATTTGATGTTTTTGTATATGCGGTGTCTAAAAATAACATTCATTTTATAGAACTTCTTTTGTTAATAACTTTTTAACAAACAACGACCCCCGACTAAAACCACTTGAA
>NW_022639637.1:139017-140881 GCF_010583005.1 Odontomachus brunneus
CCGGGTGTATATCAGTTGGACACGGGGCAATTGGACACAGTCCAATCACAAGTCGCTGTTCCAAGGGACCCTACAAATGTCTCTAATCACACGGTGCTGTGATTGGCTGTGTCCAAATGCACCGTGTCCAAGTGCACCGCTCCCGGCTTGGCCGGCGGAGCGCCGAAGTTCGGCAATCTCCCCCGACTACCAGTACACAGACCGGTGGGAGTGTGGCCGGGATCGGGGCATAGCGGCGTCGCACGCCGCTGTCATCATTCCCTGGATCCTGGCCACTTCATCCTCGATGGCGGGCCGGGTCCTCGGTGTGGGATCCGGCTCCATCCATGTGGCCGCGAGTAGAGCGGCCACCAGTTTGTCGCGGTCGAGTTTCGCGAGAGCTTATCTGCGCGGTCGGGCGCCCCCCTAGCTGCGCCTCTGGAGTACCTCCTCTGGAGTGGCGACTAGCCGGACCATAATGTATCTATGGTCCATGAGGTTTTCCCCGCTGGTGACCACCCTCCAGAAGGTCACTAAAGGAGTAATCTCTATAACATATGTCAAGGTCAAGGTCATTGAAGCTGCCGGCCCTAAAGGGGAGTTTTACCCGTAAAATAGCGATTGAATTTATTGATTATAGTTAACGTTACTACAATCTACAATTGCAAGCGGTGATTTTTAAGTTAAAATTTTATTTATATTATCCTCATCCACATGTTCACGATGAATGGTCATCAAAGCGAGACCAGTGAGTCTTGTTTGTCCAATAATAGCTTTTTAATTTTTTCAATGGTTACGTTCAGCAGAGAAAGCTGTTTTGTAACTGTTGTAAAATTCGTGAATCTGACTGCCCTTATAGAAATATCATACTAAAAATCATTGATAATTACTTATTATCCAGTATTTTTAATACTGAAAATAAGTAATTATCAATGATTCTTAGTATGATATTTCTATAAGGGTGGTACATGCTCTTGGATTTAACCAAAAAAATTAAGAGGATATCTGAATCAGATACACGAATTTTACAACAGTTGCAAAGCAGTAATCTCTGCTGAGCGAAGCCAATGTCGAGAAGATACGTTCACTTGTTGCTATAGAAACTGCCAAAGTAGCTAATATACGCAAATTTGGGAAAAAATTGACATCATAATGTAGCAATATTTCAATAATACTTCAATGTAGAAGGAACGCTTTGTTTTTGGTCCTGGCTTTTGTGCCATTTTGTTTGCCACAAATCCTACTCGCCCTGAATAATAGCATAATTATTAAGAAGATCTCGGTAAAACTCGATCACGGGTCTTAAATCATCGAATCCTTTTCGTTTTCCTTATAGAAATTTAATACTGATAAGTGATAATTTGGCCAGTGATAATTACTGTCGTTCAATAATTTTATTACTCGTACGAGTAATAAAAGTACTATTTATTACTGGCCAATTTATCACAGCCAGTGATACTTTTCTATAAGGGTTCTTTAAAAAATATTGTTGAAATCAGCTTCTGCAAACTCATAATATGTATATATATATATATATATATATATATATATATATATATATATAAGGTGTAGTAAAAAGAAATTCATTATTTTTGCATGAAATTGAAAGCTTTATTTAGCATAGTTAGAATGATCCGATTTAGGTCAAATATGCACCGTTTTGTTCGATAACTTGTTACCATTTTGAAGGTAATTCCATCATGCCTCTCTCATAGAAACCCTTGTCCCTATTGGCAAAAAACTGGGACAGTCGATTTTCACAAGCTTCTCTTGAGGCGAATTTTTCACTAGCAAAATTATTCGCCATAGACAGGAACAGGTGGTAATCACTTGGTGTCAGGTCCGGACTATAAGGTGGATGCATAAGAACCTCCCAACCAAGCTC
>NW_022639637.1:141228-141812 GCF_010583005.1 Odontomachus brunneus
ACTGAGCTTCTGGGGGTCACTATCGATGTGTATGGCCTGGCGTTGTCCTGATGGAACACAATTCCTCTCCTATTGGCCAAAGCTGGCCGCTTCTGGGCGATTGATTCCTTCAGACGGTCCAATTGTTGACAGTACAGGTCCGAATTAAGAGTTTGGCCGTAGGGGAGCAGCTCATAGTGGATGATTCCCTGCCAATCCCACCAAACACACAGCAAAGCCTTCCTGACCGTCAATCCTGGCTTGGCCACTGTTTGCGCCGGCTCACCGCGGTTCGACTACGACCGTTTTCGCTTGACGTTGTCGTAAGTGCGATTCAGCAGCGATTCGCAGATGGAAATTCGTTCCATGAGGTTTTTTTGCATTAACTCGTGTGGCACCCATACATCGAGCTTCGGTTTGTATCCAACATTCAAGTGGTTCCAAACGGTTTTTTGTGCAATGTTTAGCTCCTGAGCAATCGAAACAGTGCTTACATGACGGTCGGACTCGACGATTTCCATTATTTTATCGACATTTTCGACAATTGGCCTTCCAGAGCGTGGTGCATCTTTGACATCAAAATTACCGGAACGGAATCGACGAAA
>NW_022639637.1:141939-142141 GCF_010583005.1 Odontomachus brunneus
GCAATCGAAACAGTGCTTACATGACGGTCGGACTCGACGATTTCCATTATTTTATTGACATTTTCGACAATTGGCCTTCCAGAGCGTAGTGCATCTTTGACATTAAAATTACCGGAAAGGAATCGGCGAAGCCGAAATTGCGCGTTGATTGGCTGTTACAGTATCAGGACCATAAACACTATTCACATTTTCAGCCGCCTGG
>NW_022639637.1:142399-142558 GCF_010583005.1 Odontomachus brunneus
CGGTGAAATATCTCGAAAACTAAGCATTTTAAAAAAAAATATTTCAGATAAAAGTTATAGGGTTTCAAAAGATCTATTTACTGATCTTATCAGTTTGACCTTGGATGGCGTCGCCAAGGTCAGATCGAAATCACATTAACTTTTTTAAATGGAACTGCC
>NW_022639637.1:143027-143249 GCF_010583005.1 Odontomachus brunneus
ACTTAACGAAAATACATTTGTTTATAGTGTTTTGGAAAGGTCTCGAGATAAGCTACAAGAATATGCAATAAAAAGTAGGCAGTTCCATTTAAAAAAGTTAATGTGATTTCGATCTGACGTTGGCGACACCATCCAAGGTCAAACTGATAAGATCAGTAAATAGATCTTTTGAAACCCTACAACTTTTATCTGAAACATTTTTTTCTAAAATGCTTAGTTTTC
>NW_022639637.1:143259-143809 GCF_010583005.1 Odontomachus brunneus
GTGATTGGAGCTGGGTCCCTTATACGGAATATTTACCGAAATTGCTTTGTTTATATTCAAAACTTTGATCAATTTCATTATTAAATTCACTTTTATTATTTTCATCATCGCCGATTTCAATATTATTATCCGATACATATTCGCTATCTTCACTTTTGCAATTACTTTGGATTTCGATAAACTCCATCATGAGCTTGACAGAAAATACACATTCAGCCAATTTTCATTTGATTTCGCTTAGCGCTGTTCCCCTTATCGTATTGCTCTGTGTACTTCCTACACGAGATGCAATTCCAAGCCGAGGCGCACGGCGCACCAAAGTTTTTCCCTTTTATTTACACGATGTTCTGTCTACTCGAGAACGACGATAGTTATTGTCACAGGGAAAAATGTTTGTGGACTTGGGTTCAGAATCGAACCTCTGATAGGAAGTGCGTGAAGCGATGGGATGAAAGAAATAGTACTAGGCGGAGCCAACTGCCCTTATAGAAATATCATATTAAGAATCGTTGATAATTACTTATTATCCAGTATTTTTAATACTGAAAAT
>NW_022639637.1:143819-146383 GCF_010583005.1 Odontomachus brunneus
TCCTTTCAATCATGCAATTAGGGGAGCAAATTTTCACATTATTCATGCTATTATAGGTTTTTGGGATCGCTGGATTCAAATCCGCTGTCGGATTTCTAAAATGCAAAATGACGGATCTAATATAGCGACAAAATTTTCTAAAATTGTAAAAATCCCTTTTCTTTTTTTCATACGGGCTTGGGAACGTCGACGGCAGAGTCTTTTACTTACTTTTTGTTTGTAGTTTATTTATTTTCTGCTTTGTTTTTTGCTTATTTATTTATTTATTTATTTATTTATATATTTAAATATTTTAATGTTGTAACTTTTTCAATTTATGCAATATTTTAATTTTACTTTATTGATTATGATATATTAGGAAACAATTTTTAATTTGCTATATACATAAAGGAATATCACATGTTGTGCAATAATACGACATTAGTTTCTTTTGTGCTTTAATGCTGCAATAGATACATCGTCTTCTTTTTTTCAACACAACCGGGATATGTTGAGCTTGCAAAAATCTTTGTTCTGCTGATATTTGTGATTTAAAGTTACTTATAAATGCTTTATATGCTTTTCTGTCTCTTTTTTTAGAAGGAGTATAACCTATAAGTCCATTTACAAGAGCTAATCTAAATTCTTTCAAGAGCATTTTTGCAGTAGGATTACGTTGTTTGTAAATAACGTATGCATTTAACACAGTAACATCTAGAAAATGTCAGTAAATCCTGTGCCACTATTTTTTAGATTTTCGGTTTATTTCATAAAGCGATTTGGACATGTCTACCTTGTTAACATATCCCATGTGGGAATTATAATCCTTTATTATTTATGGACAAGTTATCTCGCAAATCGATCCATCCTTCTGTCTTCTAGCAACTGTTGTAACAATAGAGGGGTCATAAAAGTTTGATAACAGTTGTACTGGTTTACTATCCATCCATTTTACCCAACATATATTATTATAAGAGATACGAAATTCACTCTCTTCTCTATTCATATCTTTGCCTTTTTTTATTAGTAATTATTTCTTTTGGTAATTGCTGTCGTATACTCCTTACAGTACCATATAAAATTATAAAAATGTCATCAAGTTTTAGAGAAATAATTTACACTTATAAGATAATTATCAAGATATAAATGATAATATTTACCGATAAGCTCAAGTCTTTTACAACTCTTTTGCCTAAATGTTGTTCAGTTTTCCCGTTCACTTTTCCCGTATAAATCTGAAATTGACATACGAAGCCTGTTGCATCTGTCCTCACTCAAATTTTAAAGCCTCTTTTTATAGGTTTTTATGGCATAAATTGTTTTAGCGTACTTTGTCCTTTGAATCTGATCATGTTCTCATGAATAGATTGATGTTTAGTAGGCTTATAAAATTTTAAAACATTTTTAGAAAGTTCATTTATCATTGTTCGAATTTTATACAGTTTGTTATAGCCAGGTTCGCCCTTTTTAGGCGCGAAAGAATTGTCACTCAAATGTAAATGTGATAATAAAAAGAAAAACCTATTTATAGGTATAACTAAACTAATGTAAGGGTCGTGCAATTGAGAGTTTGAAGACCAATAATCACAAATGAAAGATAATCTCTTTACACCTATTAAAATATTTATATAAAGGAATTTCAATATTTTTTCTTTTGTGGTTTCCACAAAAGGTTTCTGTGACTGCTGGCAATACAAGTTTGTCTGCTTTAGTATCAATAAGAAAATCTATAAATAAGCATAAAAAATTCACTGGAGAACTAATATTATCTGGAATGCTAGGTTCGCAATCTTTAGTAAATAATTTGTCATTGTACTGTCTGATTTTCTCCCAAATGCCATCTAACTTAGCGATTTTTTGACTAAGACATTTATCATCATTATCAGATACAGTGCACTTATTATTGAAGAAATTGCGGTAAATATTCCGTATAAGGGACCCAGCTCCAATCACTTTGCTTTTGAGATATGTTATCAAGGACATCATTCTGAGTAACCTTCAAGTGGTTTTAGTCGGGGATCGTTGTTTGTTAAAAAGTTATTAACAAAAGAAGTTCTATAAAATGAATGTTATTTTTGGACACAGTATACATTGAAATTAGATATCGTGTATATGAGGAATTTAATTCTCTTTACTTTATATAATATTTACTTAATATTTATCTTTCAATACGACCGTGTTTATCGTGCTTACCATTGTTAGTGTTTACATTAGTCTTTCTAGTACTCTTGGCGAAGCAACATGTTTCTATACGAGTTCCTTTATTTAACGCATAATTTAGATAATTTATTAACTTATTTGTGTGATAAAAAAGTAATTTTATGTCAAATCAAATGTCCAAAGTGTAAAAACGTTGTGCAACAGCAAACTGCAAACCATAATTTGATGTTTCACTGTACAAATAAACATTATAAAGTAACGCACAAAAAAAGACAAAGAGTAATATGTAATTTTAAATTATCTATGTTACATGGAACTTGGTTTGCACATTTTAAATTAGGGTTGCAAAACGACTTTATACTTATTCCGATCGAATCGATAAATTTTTCGAAATTATGGCAGAGATGTATCCACTAAATAACTAA
>NW_022639637.1:151827-153198 GCF_010583005.1 Odontomachus brunneus
CAGCCCCCCGCTAGTCATTCGATATTGCAGTTATTATTCTAATTTCAATGTATACTGTGTTTAAAAATAACATTCATTTTATAGAACTTCTTTTGTTAATAACTTTTTAACAAACAACGACCCCCGACTAAAACCACTTGAAGGTTACTCAGGATGATGTCCTTGATAACATATCTCAAAAGCAAAGTGATTGGAGCTGGGTCCCTTATACGGAATATTTACCGAAATTGCTTTGTTTATATTCAAAACTTTGATCAATTTCATTATTAAATTCACTTTTATTATTTTCATCATCGCCGATTTCAATATTATTATCCGATACATATTCGCTATCTTCACTTTTGCAATTACTTTGGATTTCGATAAACTCCATCATGAGCTTGACAGAAAATACACATTCAGCCAATTTTCATTTGATTTCGCTTAGCGCTGTTCCCCTTATCGTATTGCTCTGTGTACTTCCTACACGAGATGCAATTCCAAGCCGAGGCGCACGGCGCACCAAAGTTTTTCCCTTTTATTTACACGATGTTCTGTCTACTCGAGAACGACGATAGTTATTGTCACAGGGAAAAATGTTTGTGGACTTGGGTTCAGAATCGAACCTCTGATAGGAAGTGCGTGAAGCGATGGGATGAAAGAAATAGTACTAGGCGGAGCCAACTGCCCTTATAGAAATATCATATTAAGAATCGTTGATAATTACTTATTATCCAGTATTTTTAATACTGAAAATAAGTAATTATCAATTATTCTTAGTATGATATTTCTATAAGGATGAAATCAGCCGAAATGTGCAATTTGTGCCGAAATCTGTTATATAATAATCAAGATATTTTAATCTTAGAAATATAATATACTAAAGTTTTTCTATAGTATTTAAAATAATAATTTTACAATATTCGCCATTATTATAAAATTACCATTTTGTATGTTGAATTTTGTATGTTGAAATTACAATAAAGTAAAATAAACTGTAAGAGAATTGTAAGAACTTTACATAATTTTCAGAACATAATTTCGATATAATTACAAATATAAAATTATAAGGTCTAGTAAAAAGAAATCCATTATTTTTCCAATAGATGTCTTTAGTAATGTGTATCTCGCGTTGTATAAGTGCGATCGGTTTACGCTAGATGGCGTTAGAAAGATAAGATTTCGTACTAAAAAAACTTCTCAGACAGTTTTGTGATTGTTTGACTCAGTATTGTTTGAGCGCGCGTCAAAGATGGACACCAGCAAAAAGAAAATACGCCATATTTTTCTTCGATCAAGACGAAAACGCAAGCCAGGCGGCTTGCGAAAATGTGAATAGTGTTTATGGTCCTGATACTGTAACAGCCAATCACGCGCAATTTCGGTTTCGTC
>NW_022639637.1:153304-158170 GCF_010583005.1 Odontomachus brunneus
GGAAGGCCAATTGTCGAAAATGTCGATAAAATAATGGAAATCGTCGAGTCCGACCGTCATGTAAGCACTGTTTCGATTGCCCAGGAGCTAAACATTGCACAAAAAACCGTTTGGAACCACTTGAATGATGGATACAAAAAGAAGCTCGATGTATGGATGCCACACGAGTTAACGCAAAAAAACCTCATGGACCGAATTTCCATCTGCGAATCGCTGCTGAATCGCAACAAAATCGACCCATTTCTGCAGCGGATGGTGACTGGTGATGAAAAGTGGGTCACTTACAACAACGTCAAGTAAAAACGGTCGCGGTCGAAACGCGGTGAGCCGGCGCAAACAGTGGCCAAGCCAGGATTGACGGTCAGGAAGGCTTTGCTGTGTGTTTGGTGGGATTGGCAGGGAATTATCCACTATGATCTGCTCCCCTACGGCCAAACTCTTAATTCGGACCTATACTGTCAACAATTGGATCGTCTGAAGGAATCAATCGTCCAGAAGCGGCCAGCTTTGGCCAATAGGAGAGGAATTGTGTTCCATCAGGACAACGCCAGGCCACACACATCGATAGTGACTCGCCAGAAGCTCCGGGAGCTTGGTTGGGAGGTTTTTATGCATCCACTTTATAGTCCGGACCTGGCACCAAGTGATTACCACCTGTTCCTGTTTATGGCGAATGATTTTGCTAGTGAAAAATTCGTCTCAAGTGAAGCTTGTGAAAATCGACTGTTCCAGTTTTTTGCCAATAGGGACAAGGAGGTTTCTATGAGAGAGGTATAATGGAATTACCTTCAGATTGACAACAAGTTATCGAACAAAACGGTGCATATTTGACCTAAATCGGATCATTCTAACTATGCTAAATAAAGCCTTCAATTTCATGCAAAAATAATGGATTTCTTTTTACTACACCTTATATAGAACGTTCATCAATAACAAAAACGTTCATACATCTATCTCCTATTAATAATAAGAACATTTGTATGTCCATCGCTTGTTAATATTATAGAGACACATATATTACAAATTCTGATAAACTGAAACTTACATATTACTAAATAAGATGTCAATTTAGAAAAATATTATAAATAAATTAAGATTTTTGCAATCTTTGCAAAAATTAGAAAAAAATATATATATAAATGTATGTTATTGTACATACTAACATTATAAATATTTAAGTTTTCCAACGAAATTAATTTAGTATTTACTTAGCTCAACATACATACGAGTTCTGTCCAATAAATACGCGAACTGAGGTCATAAAAACTTTATTTACAAAATTTAGTGTACATCAATCTTATCCCCTTCAAAATAGCCTCCATTTGAAGCAATGCACTTGTCCCATCGATGTTTCCATTGTTTAAAACATCCCTGAAAGTCCTCAGAAGTCAGGCTTTTCAGCTGCTTCGTCGTTTCACGTTTTAGTCTCCACGTCGTCCCAGTGCCGCCCTCGCATGACCTTTTTGCATTTCGGGAACAAAAAGAAATCACATGGGGTTAAGTCTGGTAAATAGGGAGGATGATATAGCGTAGTGATCGAATTACGGGCCAGAAATTCGTGGACAATCACTGCTGAATGTGCAGGCGCATTGTCCTGATGCAGCAACCATCCATCACCGTCACACAAATTTGGTCGACAAGAGAAAAATAATGGCGCCACAAAAAAATCCCATCTCTCGCTGTACGCTTACCTCGGCGTTCTGACAGTTACTGACGCTCCATTGGGTCCCCCGCCAACAGAGCAGTCAGGGCGCATGACCAAACATCCTCTCAAGGTCACCCAAGTAACTCAGTTCGCGTATTTATTGGACAGACCTCGTATATATTATTAATTTATTATTTCATTCTCACAATAAAATTACTTGAATAGCAATAGAAACGTTTGTTTTGAAAATAAAATGTTATATAACTAAAGTTTTATTGTAAAATTTTAAACAATTAATTTTTATTAATAAATAATTTGCTTAATATCATTTTAATTGTCTGTCGACTATATATAGGGCAAGAGAATAACTAAGAAATTCTTATATTCGTATCATATATTTATTGAAGAAATCTTTGGTACTCAAAATATTGAATTAATTTAATAGCATTGACGTTAACGTCACTTGGCAGCGATTTTGTGTTTCGCTTACACTTGGCTTTCAATCATACATTCGTGAAAATTATTAGTTGCTGCATCAACATAGATAGAAAATTGTTATATGTTAGTAAAGCTGTGTGTCAAGAAACGACGCGAGATATGAAAACATATAACGCGTACGACTGCGTAGCTTCTCATAAGACTGATTTCAATGACATACGTTATTATCATTAGAAGACATTGTCCTCAAATCTATGAATATCTATACAAATTATCAAATTCAATACATATAATATCATAGAACCAATCTCGTTATTAAAAATATAACCAATCTTGTTATTAAAAAAAAAAAACATTGTTTATGACCAGGTGTATCTCTGACCATGTGTGTATTAAACAGATAATAACGTTCTACAAATAGCGGTCTCGTTCTACGTTAGTATAAAGTGGAATTGTGCTGTGTTGCTGCGTTTAAAGTGAATCACTAGTCTTCGTCCTTGAATCGACGATAAATAGACTGGACATATGTGAAGACGCACTTCCAATCCGGCCGTTGCATCATCACCATGTCTTCGACGTCAAGTAATGGTGCAATTCCAGCGACTTCGCTATAAAAAAAAAAAAAAAATAAAACGAGAAAAAGAGCTCTCAATTATTCATGAACGAAAAGAATAACTATGTCAAATGGATTAAATTCTTCAAACAGATATGATAGCATTGATATGAAAGAAGAAATTAAGATCTCTTACTCGGCTTTTGTAAAAGCAAGTTCGAAGTTTTTCCTGCGATTTTCCGGACGTAAAGAGTTATAATCAAAAGCATTCGGTCTAAAGTGATGTATTAACGCACAGAATGCTAAACCATTGTTCCAGCTTGTCGAGAAATTTTCAAGTTGTACATTCTGAAACGAAAAGAAATAGAGTGTATTATGTATGTATGTATGTATTTTATTTATTGTCATTTGATGTTATATTATAGCTATTTTCTCACAAACACAAGAATGTTGTAATTTTGTTATTCAGTCGATAGTATTTTATAGTATTTTATACATAAACGTATATATATGGAACATTCTTTGTCAAATATGACACCCTCCCCTGTCCAGAAATTGGGACAACCAAAAAATTTCTTTTTGGGCTCATTTTATAGCTATATATATGTACTTGTATCTAAACCCTAACTTTTTTAAAAAACCAATATGACGGACCCAATACAGCAGTCAAAGTGTAAGGAAAACAAACTATAAATAGTAAAATCACTAATTAAAACCGATTGCTATTTTTATAAAATCTAATATTAGTGTTTTTTCAGTCGCTGATAACGAGTTTGTAATCAGTATATTAAATTTTAAAGTGATCCAATATGGCGGCTAAATTCTACGAAAATGGTGAAAAATAATTATATAGTTAACTGAGACTTACACTGTAAGTTCAATGTTCATTAAATTCATTTGCAGCGTTTCTTCAATCGCTGATTTTAAATTTATGATGACAGTGTCACATTTCAATATGATGGCCAAGATTTACGGAAAAGATTTCACAATTGCAAAATTCTGAATTAAAAGTAACGACTAGTTCTAATTTTTATGAAAATTAGTATTACAGTGTATCGCTAGTCAAAAATCTGCAATCCGAATATCAAACTTCAAAATGATTGGAGCCAATATGGCGGCTAAATGTTGCGAAAACGCTTAATAATATGATTAAACTTCATAATCTCGGTTCCATTACTTCGTATTTTCTGAAGAAAATACCATAATACTAATTTTCAATAAAAAGCGATTGAAGAAACGCTGCAAATGAATTTAATGAACATTGAACTTACAGTGTAAGTCTCAGTTAACTATATAATTATTTTTCACCATTTTCGTAGAATTTAGCCGCCATATTGGATCACTTTAAAATTTAATATACTGATTACAAACTCGTTATCAGCGAAAATTAGAACTAGTCGTTACTTTTAATTCAGAATTTCGCAATTATTAAATCGTCTTGGCCACCATATTGAATCAGTCATATTGAAATTTGTCATCATAGATTTAAAATCAGTGATTGAAGAAACACAACACTGAAATTAATGAACATTGAACCTACAGTGTAAGTCTCAGTTAACAATATCATTATTTTTTACCATTTTCGTACCATTTAGTCGCCATTTAATCGCCATATTGGATCCGACTACTTTGAAATTTGATATGTTGATTACAAATTCGTTATCAGCAACTAGAAAAACATTATAATACTAGATTTCCTGAAAATAGCAACCGGTTAAAATACATTTTTATTAGTGATTTCACTATTTATAATTCGTTTTCCTTAGATTTTGACCGCCGTATTCCCTTATAGAAATATCATACTAAGAATCATTGATAATTACTTATTTTCAGTATTAAAAATACTGGATAATAAGTAATTGTCAATGATTCTTAGTATGATATTTCTATAAGAGTTGGGTCCGTCATATTGTTTTTTTAAAGAGGCCAAGGTTTAAACAAAAGCACATTTATATAGCTATAAAATAAGCCCAAGAAAAAAATCTTTTGGTTGCCCCAAATTTTGGACAGGGGGTGTCAGATTTGACAAAGAATGCCCCATGTATATATATATATACAGGGTGTTCGGAAAGTACCGGGACGCCCGAATATCAGGAAAAATATAAGTTTTACAAAAAAATGTTTCAGACAAAAGTTGTGGCGTTTAAAAAGATGTATTTACTGATCACATCAGTTTGACCTTGGGTTGCGTAGCGAAGGTCAGGTCAAGGTCACATTAATTTTTTTAAAT
>NW_022639637.1:159563-160631 GCF_010583005.1 Odontomachus brunneus
GAAAGCTCTCGAGATGTGCTATAAGAATATGCAATGAAAAATGGGGTGTTCCATTTAAAAAAATTAATGTGACCTTGACCTGACCTTCGCTACGCAACCCAAGGTCAAACTGATGGTATCAGTAAATACATCTTTTTAAACGCCACAACTTTTGTCTGAAACATTTTTTTGTGAAACTTATATTTTTCCTGATATTCGGGCATCCCGGTACTTTCCGAACACCCTGTATATATACTGGTTGATTGGAAATTCCTGCATTCGGAATAGAATATTCAGGACATGATACTTTATGCTAAAACAAACAACTTCTTCCTTTAGCAAAATTGCGACAAGTAGTTTTTGCAGGAGAGCGTGTTAACGAATAAGCGGTCTTGTCTAAGTGGCGCTTAATGCCGGCGCGCGCGCCTCACTCGCGTACACCTAGTCCGTGATAATTAAAAATAAATTTATAATTTATTTTTCTGTTTTATTGCAGTTTGGCAATTTTCTACAAAAATGTAAATTGCACGTAATTGTGCAACATTGAGAATAATAGAATGCTCACAGCTTGCAAAGTATATTATTATTTCCATTTGTCTTTATTGTCAGATGATATTGTGCAATCATGCAATGTTTTATTCATTTATTACATAAAAAATAAAAGCAGTACTTATTTTATTAACTTTTCATTATTTAAGCAACACCATACGGAAGAAGGTTAAATTCTGATATTGTTCATAGTTGATTCTTATTATTTAAGATTGTCTTAAGTATAATTTTAAGACGTTGTAAACTAATCAAAACAGAGCCATATGAACGTCTTAAAAGACATTACTTATAGTCACAGACTAGGTAAATACGAATGAGGCGCGCGCGCCTGCCCTGAGCACCGCTTAGATAAGACCGCTTATTCGTTCACATTAACACGCTCTCCTACAAAAACTACTTATTGAAATCAATTTTGCTAAAGGAAAAAATTATTTGTTTTAGCATAAAATATTATGTCCTGTACTCCGAATGCCAGGATTATCCAGTATATATATATATATATATATATATATATATATATATATATATATATATATATAT
>NW_022639637.1:160679-160856 GCF_010583005.1 Odontomachus brunneus
TATATATATATATATATATATATATATATATATATATATATATATATATATATATGTACACATTTAAATCTTATATTTACCTCGTATTCTTTGGTTTTTAAGCGACACCACGCTAATAATCGTTCTTTAATTTGTGCAGCGTTATCTCGTACAGTTGGTTCAGTAAATTTGAAGCGA
>NW_022639637.1:161393-161645 GCF_010583005.1 Odontomachus brunneus
TATATATATATATATATATATATATATATATATATATATATATATATATATAACACACACACACACACACACACATATTAGGTGCGCAACTAAGTTCCCGCTGTTTGTCAATGGATGGCTCCCGCAGTAAGTGCTGGTCGATTTTGACATATCCAAAACGTCATGAACCAAGCTTAGACATATGGTAAACAAATATATCCTTATATATATATATATATATATATATATATATATATATATATATATATATAT
>NW_022639637.1:164587-165771 GCF_010583005.1 Odontomachus brunneus
GGGGGGTTAAGGTAGGGGGAAGAAAGATATTTTCGCTGGCATATGCGGATGACGTAGCGATTCTGGCGGAGGAAGAGGGGGAGATAAAATGTTTGATAGAGAGGTTAGCGAGGTACTTGGATGGGAAGGGATTGGAGATGAATGTGGAGAAGTCAAAAATTATGAGGTTTAGGAAGGGAGGAGGGAGGGAGAAGAGTGTGAGTTGGAGGTGGAAGGGAAAGAAAATTGAGGAGGTGAAAAGTTATAAATATTTGGGATATACGCTGCAGAAGAACGGGGGACAGGAGGAGCATGTGAAGGAAAGGATAAGAAGAGGGGCGTCAGCAATGGGACAGGTTTGGGGGATAGGAAAGAGGAGATTTAAGGGGGATTGGGGGAGGAGTTTATGGTTATTCGATAAGCTAGTGTGGTCAGTGATGGGGTATGGGGTGGAGGTATGGGGATGGAAAGAGAGGGAGGGAATGGAGAGGTTGCAAGATAGGTATTTGAGGTGGGTTTTAGGGGTGGAATGGGAGACGCCAGGATATTTGTTGAGGGAGGAGTTACAAAGGGAGAGAATGAGAGAAAGGGCGAGTATAAGGGCTTGGGGTTTTGAGAAAAGGTTGGAGGAAGGAAGGGGAAGTAGGATAGCAAGATTGTGTTGGGAGGAAATGAAAGAGAGATGGAAAAGAGGGAAGGTTATTGGAAAATGGGAGAATGAAAGAAAGTATTTTTTTGAGGAGAGAGGATTAAGTTTGTGGGAAGTGGAGGAAGAGAGGGAGAAGAGTATGGGGGGATTTGAGAATGTGATAAAGAGGGAGAGGGAAATGCATAGGATGGAGAGGTGGTATAGGATAAAGGAGGCAAAATATAATAAATGGTATGGGAGGATAAAAGGGGAGGGGATACCAGGGTACTTGAAGAAGGGGTGGGGGGAGAATAGGTGGCAAAGGTTAGCGAAATTTAGGTTAGGAAATGGGATGAGGGGGAACTGGTATTGGAAAGAGGAAGAAGAAAGGAAATGCAGATTATGTGGGATTAGGGAGGAATCATGGGAACATGTATGGGAGGAGTGTCTGGATTGGGGGGAGGTAGGAAGCTGGCAAAAGATGGTGGAGTTGGTGTTGGGGGAGGAAGGGGAAGGGGGGGAATGGTTAAGAAGATTGGAAGGAATGAGAGAGGTGGAGAGGGGGAGGGGGAGAGGA
>NW_022639637.1:166109-189626 GCF_010583005.1 Odontomachus brunneus
TTGACTAGTTGAATCGTGTAAGATAAGACGGAAAGTGAATACTTTACGAGATATTTTGAATTTTTTCATATTGCAACTTTGGAGCTTTATAACTCGAAAAGTACTCAATGAAGAAACATTTTAATGTTTTGGAAAGTTCTCGAGGTCAGCTACAAGAATATGTAATAAAAAATAGGGGATGCCGTTTAAAAAAATTGAGGTGACTTTCATGTGACTTTCAAATAATTCTTCAAGGTCAAAGCAATGGTACCATCTTATGGTTCCCTCGAAACCAAACAACTTTTGTCTGAAAAATTTTTCTCTCCCGTGCTTGGTTTTCGACATATTCGACTGGATGGATTAAAATGGTCCACCCTGTATATACATATACAGGGTGTCCCGCGTAAGACGGACCAAAAGAAAAATATAAGTAGAACACATAAAAGTGAACAAAAATTGTATAGGTAATTTTTCAAACAACCATGTAAAATTTTGAAATATTAATTAAAATAGTTGGACAAATTAGAACGCGCGACGCGACGGGCAGGACATACGGCTCGCCGCGGCCGGCGAAGAAAATGGACGAGTGCTCGCGGACCTATCTTATAGGCCAGAGAGGTGGGCCGTTTGGTATACGGAAATGGGTAGCTCCGTGTGTGCGTCTGTGTATGTGTGCGCTCGTCCATTTTCTTCGCCGACCGCTGCGAGCTGTATGTCCCGTCTGTCGCGTCGCGTGTTCTAATTTGTCCAACTATTTTAATTAATATCTCGAAATTTTACGTGGTTGTTTGAAAAATGACCCATACAATTTTTGTTCACTTTTAAGTGTTCTACTTATATTTTTCTTTTAGTCCGTCTTACGGGGGACACCCTGTATATACAGGGTGTTTCACTTTAAGTGATATGGTCGATTATCTTGCGATGATTTTATTGAAAAATTTTTCCAACGAAAGTTACATGGCTTGAAGGGGGTCATATTATGAAAATGTGGACTTGACCTTGAGTGACCTTGTCAAAATCAGGTCAAGGTGATTAATGTTTTTTTAAACGGAAACCCCTATTTTTTATTACATATTCTTGTAGCTTATTGCGAAAGTTTTCCAAAATATTATAATAAAGTTACGTTTTATTGAGTACTTTCCGAGTTATGGAGCTTGAAAGTTACAGTACCGCTGGCGTTATGTACGCATGCGCGTTTGAGCGGAATTCTTACGCGCGCGCGTCTCCGCGATCTATCCGCACTGCTTGACATACGTTCACGCGGACGGAATTGAGTCCAATTCTTCCCAATTGAACGATTCAACTTTCCTCTTTTATTCGTATAGCTTTTCCTTTTTATTTTTTTAGCTAAGTGGGATCAGTGATCGGTCTTGCTTTAGTTGACCGGATCAGTGGTCAGTCTTGCCTTAGTTGGCCGGATCAGTGATGGATCTTGTCTTAACTTTCAAGCTCCATAACTCGGAAAGTACTCAATGAAACGTAACTTTATTATAGTATTTTGGAAAGCTCTCGCGATAAGCTACAAGAATATAAAAAATAATAAGCTAATAACAAGATAATAAAAAATAGGGGTTTCCGTTTAAAAAAACATTAATGACCTGGACCTGATTTTGACAAGGTCACTCAAGGTCAAGTTCACATTTTCATCATGTGTCCCCCTTCAAGCCACGCAACTTTCGTTGGAAAAATTTTCCAATAAAATCATCGATTCGCGAGATAATCGACCATATCACTTAAAGTGAAACACCTTCTATATAGTACTATAGATAATTCAGACGACAGAGATCTCACAAAAGAAAGAAAATGCAACTAATAAAACAATTTGAAAAATATATATATATAATTGTTAACTAATATGTCGTATAATTTATAATTTATCTTTTGTCTCTATAATTACCTTGGCGATAAAGTGGCACTATTTTGTCTATCGAGTTGACGAAACTTGGCAAATGGCGACAGTGGCTTCTTTGGAACTGAAAAATGAACGGAGTACTGTCAGAACACGAATATTATATAGCATACGCAGTATGTTAGAATTGCGCCGAGATGCATACTAAGATTGAATTAAAATGTTAATACTTATATATCTATTTTAATTATCTATAACCTTGCGAATTCCGGCATATGACACACACACACACACACACATACGCGCGCGCGCGCACGCACGCACACACATACGCGCGCGCACACACATACATAATATACAGGTGTATCAAGTATTATTGGATCTAGCGAAACCTTTCATTTCCCATTCTCGTCGCATGCCTGCAGTATATTAGTTATCTTACAAACAAATCAAGTAACAGTTTAGTATGAATAAAGAATAAGTATTCGATAATAATCGAAGATCATACGCGACACGTGTACTATGGTATCACTCGTACACACTCGCAGTAGTGCAAACTGTATACTACTGCGTAACAAAAGGATCGACAAAAATAAGGATTATGACTCACTGCTTTATTCGGGGATTGGCATGGTCCTCTTAGTGACTCTCAGAGCCCGTCCGCGAGACTTGCGCGCCGCGTTCGCGACTCGAGTAAAAAAGAAAAATAGAATAAAAAGAAGAAAGAAAAACAAATGGAATGAAAGAAAGGAACAACCACGCCGCGCATGTTTAACACGTGTGATTGTGGAGCTTTTATACGATTCGTAGTTAAATAATGCGCAAATGATGCGGGCTAACGATGTAGTTGGTGTGTTGCGATGTCCTCTATTTCACGCCAGTTCGAGCAGATTTCATGTAAACGGTTTTCTTGTTCGACGCATTCATTTGTCCCGCACACATGCCAGCAGCCATGAAGAAAGCAAGACAATTCTCATCAAGAAGAACGAAGGGCGATAGGCGTTGGCGATGACGATGATCGTTACATCAATTTGCATTACCGTCTCTTGTATTTGACGAAGACCGTGCAGACGTAAAAAAAAAGTTCCGTTGTAGATTTAAGAAATATATTTTTGTTGTAGAGTTTTCCTTGCATCGGAACTTGAAATGATGTTGTGAAACACCATTTTTTCTTCTGGTCGAAGCTCTCTACGACGACGAAAACAAAGGATCATGCGGTCTAATTATATATATCGTAGCGTTTAGTCGTATTGAGAACATGTTATGATTACGCGATAAGATAACCCTTTACGACATTTTTACAATTATTTGTGGAAATGCATGGAAAAGCAACCGAATAATAGATTTGAAAAAATACGCAAGTGTTCTTTGGCATTATGTAAAATGCAATTTGCTAATACTGGATTTACTTTGACGAAAAAATTACCGCACACAAACAGTTCTCATAAATCAACTAGTCAAAGTTGACTAGAAAGACGATATAGTTAAACCTCAGTTATTGACAACTATGATGTTTTCGTGAACAGTCTGAAAACAAATACATGACAATGATCATCTGCAAATCTCTAAAGAGTAATTTGATTAAAACAAACCAGTAGTAGATTAATTTTATCTACCGATGGTAGGCTACGTGAATCAATATGTGAAATCACGAACAATTTAACGATTCACATGGTTGGCCGTTGTGCAACAAACACGTCTGCGGCGAAATTATTGATGATTGTAAGAAACGATTTTCTATGATGTAGTTGCGTGATCTTAAAAAGAAGTATTATTAAAAGCCCCAAACTTATGCCACTTTTATCGCAAATAGTCTTTAGCATGTGTCGCGAGTTCATAACGCGAGTTTGTAACGCGCACAAAGAAATCGAGGAACCGATTGATCAGAAACGATGATCGTCGGTTCTCGTGGCTTCCTCAAAAATGTCGTCAAAGACTTTTTCCACGTCGGTACTGTTGAGATTCGTCGCAGGAAGTTGCGGTGTAGCTGGAATCAACAAATGCAGCTTTTCGTTGCAAATTCCTGGCATAGTGCGGCTCCTAGAAAGGCCAACTAAACCTTTTGTCACTATGTCGTGCGAAGGAAAACGCTTGCCTTTGGAGTCCTTTGCGTCCACGTTGTCGTTCGAATGATCGAAGTATCTGCGTATCTTATCTTCCATTTTTTTCACATTGTCTGAGGACAAGGACGCCTCGTATTGTTTCTTCATTCGAAAGAACGATGGCGACTTTGATTTTGGGAGCAGCTTCGGGAGATGGGACGACGTTGGGGGTAACCCAGCCTGTGACGGGCGCGGCGACGGATGATGACTATTAGACAGTGCCAACTGATGCCACGATTCAGACTTAGACAGAACAACAGATCTGGCCGATTTGTTGGAGCAAGATATCAGATATTTATCGCTAGAGTCCATCGCGCTATTCAGACCTCTTAGGATTGGAGAACGTTCCTTTTGAACGGGTCTCGGTTGACCGCCAGGTTGCTCGTATTGTCCTCTAAGAGTAGTGACGCGGTTTATTGTAGTGCCAGAAGTGCTGAGTCCTGAACTCGGTGGAATCGATAAGAAACCGATAAGCGGCGGCTCCAGCTTCGGTGTATTGAACGATTGAAACTTTGTAGACTGATTTAAACTGCTAGGCTGTTTGTAGACAGGCGCGTACTGATCATTCAGTATCATGCGTTCGTTTTGCAGTCGATTGACTAAACTCTGTTGCAGCATGTTGTGTCGACGTATCTCTTCCTTGGTCGTGATAATCTCGTTACTAGTCTCTCCGGCGTAGGGCCGGGAATGCGAAGGAGAGGGAGAAGACGAGATTATGAATTCTGGTCCTGTTTCTTCCGATGGCATCTCCAGGATGTCCGCCGAAGCGACGGTTGCTATTGCGCAGGTGTACCGAGTTACAACTCCGGCATCCGCGCTTATATCTTGATTTTGAATATTCTGTTCTTCTGGTAAACCGCCGTTGTTCGTACACGAGAAATCATTTTCATCACTTTTGAGTGAATCTTTGTTAGATTTCATGTCTGGAGGATAATTTTGATATATTTGTAATTTATTATCAGGGCCTAATTTAGATGGAAAGCGATTCTCATGCTGAGAATTATCAATTTGAAAGGCTCGCTCGCGCTGTTCCGTCGAGTGATAATCGGAAACATCCCGATAAGGTATATTTTCTATTGGATTTGGCAGGTACACAGAAGATTGCTCTTTGATAAGATCTCGTGTGTTTTCATCCATCGAGCTCTCATTTTTCGGTACGACGTCAGCCACCAGGGTATGATAATTCCAATTGTAGTTTAAGACGAAGCTTCTAGGATCCTCTGCGGAATGAAAGCTTGAGTTTACTATTGGGTTAACGTCATCGCATTCGTAACGAGGAGTCTCCCGCTCTTTCGTAGATTCTTTCTGAGATTCTATATACTTCATCAGAGGTTGCTCCGGCTGATTGGTTTGGACGGACGCATCGTTGTAAGTGGACAGCTGACTTTTTGAAACTCGAGGAATTACACGAAACACACGCACTTCTTCCGGCTGATTATCACTGCTTTCACCCGTCTGAATGGCAATAGATGAGCTGCCGCTGAGTGTTGCATCAACCACCGCGTTTTCCGATAAATTTTGTTCGTTGCACCGACGATTACGAATTTGTTCGAAGACGTCTTTCTCGCTAAGAAGGTTGGATTTGTCACGACGCGATCCTTCGATTCCATGACGCGACTCACTCGACCTATGATGGTGTGGGATTCGCAATCCCTTCTCCGAGAACGTCTTGAAGGAGATTTTTTCATCTGCTATAGCCAACTTATTATCGGGCGAAAGGATGATCTCACGTTGCATCAAGTGTTCATTACGTTTACAATGCTCTTCGTGATTTCGCAATATCTTAGGCTCCGCAGCAGTGTTTTTGCCTATAAAAGGAGCGAATTGTTTGCAAAAGAGGCGATAATCGAGCCGCCCATTTTCAGCGATCATCCCAGTTGTCTTTCCTTCGTTTCGATCACGTTCGATCCACGGTAGTCGAGGAAAGGAAGGTTTCTGAAAGTTCTCATTTGCGTCGATTTTTAATTTGTTTGTAGACTGAGATTGGACATTATCATCTCGATCAAACATAATTCTAGCTTTCTCGCGTAGACTGTTTCCTGATGATGGCGTGTTATTCTTGAGCCAGTGAGAGTTCGACGGTAATATTGGACTCTGCGGTTTTTCGATTTTTCGAAACAGCGACGAAGGTGCATGCCTAAAACCCATGTCCGACTTCGATACGTTCGTGTTGGTAAACGGCAAGCTGTTACTCGAATTACCAGTATTAATTGGTGTCTTTTTGTTTGTTACTTGAGAGAAAGTTTGAAGTGCACTTGGAAAGTGTTTCGCGGGACGCGGCTTGGAAGAGAGTTTGTTTTCGTCGTTCACGGAAGATTGTTTGTCAAAAGCAGTCTTAATATTGGAGAATCGGTTATTCCAGTTCTCGTTCGACGACATATCTGTCGCTTTAGTATAACCAAAAGACTTGAAAGCAGGCGCGACATTGAACGTCGTTTGTATTTCATTATTTCTGTTGATAAGCGCTAAGAATTTCTTGTCGTTCTCAGTTCGCGGATGAAATGATGGCACGGTGACGTTGTTGGTTGCATTTGACGTAACCTTATTACCTACATGAATAGGACGTCGCAGTTGTATGCAACCTGAGTTATTATAATCTAAACTGCCGGCCTGTAGTTTCAGGTAACTCGGTATATCGACGGTATTGGCTCGCTTGATCTTGAATTTTTTCGCGATAAATTTATTATTGTTGACGTTGCATCTACTGGCACTAACCAGTTCCGCACGTTGCCGAAGTATTGCCGCGAGTTTGGTTACTTGACTCTGTTCTTCATTCGTTCTTTCAATACCGGCTTCTTCGTCGTCGATATTGCTGTACCAATGTCGATCCTGAGATATATTTGATTCATCGCTTTCGATCGTTACTGGACAATATGTACCGATATCCCCGCGGCAGTCCTTATTTTTATCGCGCAAAGACTGTCGTTGATTAATCGCGTTCTTTGTGCACTTATCGCAGATTTCCTCCGTGTGTTTTTCGCTGTTTGGCGTGTCACTTGATGCGCTACTCGACACGCTATTCGGCACGTTGCCCGATACAATCAATGACTCCCGTTGCCGTTGAATCGACACGTTATTTAATTTCATCAAATCCGCGCTGCTCTCCTCCAGTTGCTTCCGCGCGTACGCGATCTCCTCAGCGGAGACGCCAATAGTATGTCTGACAGGGCGTCGTTTTCGCGCAACTAACGCATCCTGTGCTGTTGCGACGTTCATTAATCTATTCTCGCCGGTCGTTGTTACTTCCTTTTGCGGCACTTGCAGACGTGATAGCAAACTAGACACCAGTCGCAGAAGATGTAGCTTGCTCGTAGAATCCGACACACCGCCGTGCTTAGCAAGTGTCGCAACGTCCGTGCGTTCCAGTGTCTCGCGCAAACGTGATAATGCCGTCTGAATATCCAAAAGCAATAAATCTTCCAGGAACTTGAGTTCGTCTTTCCTTGACTTGAAATCGTCGTAGTCGTAACTGCGAAGCACCGCCTGTTCCATAGAACGATGTACGTGGAGTCGATCATTGATTTCGGTGCCAACTCCCAATTCGGCTAGCGACGATGTCGCCGTTGGCTGGTCGCCGTGCCGACAACCCGCGGCGAGGGACAGCTCGAGTGCCTCACGCAGACGTTCTACCAGTACCGGCAATGAATTCCACTCACCAACTGCTACGCCGGCGTGACTGCTGTTGCGACGTCCGTCTTTGTCGCCAGTGGTCAATATCCCTGCCTTGAACTCGTCCGTTTCCATCTGTCTCTTCATTTCGTTTGCGGCAACTCCTGATATCGGCACTACTGGCATGCCATCATCCGGCGTCGACGACGCGCTTCTTGTTATAGTCGCCAGCTCTGTCGGACGGAAACAGATTAAATCATGTTTAACAGATTCATTCGTGTACACGTTGCATTTCGATATATCGTTTAAATTGTAAGTTGACGCGCGTAAACGATCGTAGAATTGTGGATAAAAAAAATATAAATAGGGTATAAATTATATATACAAGGTGTCCCAGATCACCTTCACAATTTCTCGTGAGAACGTAGAACAGATTGAGATGAACACAAAAGTCCCATATCGTTCTGCGATATTCACAATAATAGTCGAGATATTAACCCTTTGTGTCACATTTTTTTCTAGTAAATATAATTTTGTGAAACTTGGTATTCAGGAGGTTTCTGGGGTCTCTGAATACGAATCTGGTGTCAAAAATGCAAAATAAAAAATGGCGGATCCAATATGGCGGACAAAATTATCAAAATCGATTGGATTCGTTTAAAACTTGCTATTTAGAGGTTTTCGTGTCCACTGATTACGAATCCGATGTTAAAAATACAAAATTCAAAATGGCAGATCCAATATGGCGGACAAAAAATTGATCTGATTCGTTTGAAACTTACTATTTTGGGGTTTTCAGTGTTACTGATTACAAATCCGATGTCAAAAATATAAAATTCAAAATGGGGGTTCCAATATGGCAGACATATTTTTCAAAATGTAACGGATCCGCTTGGAAGTGACTACAGCGGTTTTTGATATCGCAAATTACGAATCTGGAATCAAAAATACAAAATCCATAATGGGGGAGTCACTTTGGTGGATGTCTCAAGAAACTTTGTAAATATATTTTTCTGTGACATATTTTGCTGATATGTTGTACTACTACTATTTTTTTCAGACTGTGAATATAAATCTGTATTTCAAAGTATATAAAATTTAATTATTCAATATATTACATTGGATGTGTCGAATATAGTCTCTAAGTCTCTAGATTTAAATTTTATATATTTGATCGGAGAGATGTATAACTTGCTTTCTGCATAACCCGGAACTAACGACGAGGACGTGGCAAGTTTCTAGTCCCATATTTTATTGTTTTACTTTTTTTCGTATTTTTTTTGTATTTTTTTATTTTTTTATATTTTTATTGGGAGTACACATAAGTCACCGCCGTTTTTTTTTTTATCAAAAATTGGGCATTTATTGTGAAAGAACAGTACCTTATGATTTATGTAAAGTATTGTCCATCGCTAGCCACTACTTTTTCCCATCTTTCTGGCAGCATACGGATACCGCGTCGGAAGAACGCTTCATCTTTTGAGCCTATCCACGAATCGACCCAATTTTTGGTATCTTCATATGATGTGAAGTGCTGCTTAGACAGATCGTGCGTCATCGATCGAAACAAGTGATAGTTAGAGGGAGCAATGTCTGGTGAATACGGTGGGGTAAAACTTCCCAATTGAGTGTTTCCAAATAGATTTCGACCGGCGCCGCCGGTGGACATGTGAACATGTGGACGAGCATTATCATGCAGGAGAATAATTTTGTCGTGTCTGGAGTAGTAGTAGGCGCGTTTTTCCTTGAGTGCTCGGCTCAATCTCATCAATTGTGTTCGGTTGAGCAACTCATAATACACGACACCAAGCTGATCCCACCAAATACACAACATGAGATTTTTCCATGAATATTCAGCTTGGCTGTCGATGTTGAAGCATGGCCACGTAGTCCTTATGATTTCCTCTTCTTTGGGTTATCGTAGTGGATCTATTTTTCATCACCAGTGACTATACGATGCAAAAAGTCCTTTCGTTTATGCCTGGTAAGCAGCATTTCACATGTGTAAAATCGGCGTTCAACGTTTCTCGGCTTCAGTTTATATGGAACTCAATTTTCTTGCTTTTGAATCATTCTCAACGATTTTAAACGATGTGAAATTGCTTGTTGAGTCACTCCTAATGTAAATGCAAGTTCTTCTTGCGTTTGGCACGAATCTTCCTCCAATAATGCTTCCAATTCCGCGTCTTCGTACACTTTCGGCCTTTATCTATGTTCTTTGTCTTCGACGTCAAACTCACCGTTCTTAAACTTTTGAAACCACTCACGACAACTTCTCTCACTTAAAGCAGCCTCACCATATGCTTCTACAAGCAATCGATACGTCTCAGCTGCAGATTTCTTCAAATTAAAGAAGTAAATCAAAAGTTCCCGCAAATGACGCTTATTCGGCCCAAAACTCGATATTTTTGCACGAAAAAAATTATGTGATGCTGATACAAAATCGCTAATATTTCAAAGTTATGGTGTTGTCAGATGTCTAACCTTACGATATGACGTTTTACATCTGACAATTTCAACCATAACTTACTGGTGGGGCCATCTTTTGTCAAACGGCGCAGACTTATTTGTGCTCCTAATATATTTTTTGTATTTTATATTTTTTTGTATTTTTGTATTTTTGTATTTTTTATATATACCAGGTCTGTAAATATGAAACCGGAATTTGCCCATAGATGACCCTGTCAATGTAGTTACCATCAAACCGCGTCATTGGCGCCATTTCCTTGTTGACATTTCTGACAAAGATTTTCAACTCACAACAATACAAGTTTCATACAACAGCATAGTTTGTAATAGCGTTGAACATGTCGAATTTTGTGCCTGGAAACTACGATTTGTGGACAGCGTTGATTTTCTGTTATTTGAAGAAAACTGCTGCAGAATCGCATCGAATGCTTGTCGAAGCTTACGGTGAGCATGCTCTTGGTAAATCACAGTGCTTTGAGTGGTTTAAAAAATTCAAAAGTGGCGATTTTGACGTGAGAAACGAAGAACGTGGAAAACCACCGAAAAAGTTTGAAGACAGCGAATTGCAAGCATTGTTGGATGAGGATGACACTCAAACGCAACAACAACTCGCGGATCAATTAAATGTGACAGAGAAGCCGTCTCCATACGTTTGAAAGCCATGGGAAAGATCCAGAAGATGGGAAAATGGGTTCCACATGAACTGAATGAAAGACAGCAGGAAAACCGAAAAACCACTTGCGAAATGCTGCTCGCCAGGTACAAAAGAAAGTCATTTCTCCATCGAATTGTGACTGGCGATGAAAAGTGGATATATTTTGAGAATCCTAAGCGTAAAAGATCATGGGTAACTCCAGGCGAACCATCGACATCGACTGCAAGGCCAAATCGCTATGGACGGAAGACAATGCTCTGTGTTTGGTGGAATCAGAAGGGTGTGATCTATTATGAGCTGCTAAAACCTGGCCAAACCGTTCATACTGAACAATCAATACCGACAACCAATGATCGATTTGAATCAAGCTTTGCGTGAAAAACGACCAGAATATAAAAAAAGGCAACACAAAGTGATTTTGCTTCATGATAATGCACCATCACACACAGCAAAACTGGTCAAGGAAACGATTGAGGCGTTTAGTTGGAAAATACTTTCGCATGCGGCTTACTCACCAGACTTGGCTCCGTCCGATTACTATTTATTTGCATCGATGGGACACGCACTTGCTAAGCAGCGCTTCACTTCTTACGAAAATGTACGAAATGGCTCGATGACTGGTTTGCTTCAAAAGAGCAACAGTTTTTTTGGCGTGGCATCCACAAATTGTCAGACAGGTGGGAAAAATGTATAGCTAGCGATGGGCAATACTTCGAATAAAATATTTTTTATCATTTTCATACAATAAACGTGTATTTTCTATACAAAAATTCCGGTTTCATATTTACATACCTGGTATACAAAGTGTTCCAAACTCTCCTTCTCACATTAAGTGGAAATATAGAACGAGTGTGGTGAACATAAAAGTCCCATACCGTTTTGCGATATTCGCAATAATAACCGAAAAATTAATTGTAAAAAATTAAGGAAAAACACATGATGAATAGTTGAGGGTGGAGCGCTCGCGGCCTAATAATATAGCGCACGGATGTCGGCGCGCGGTGATTGGAAAAGCAACGTACCATTGCTTATACTTATATCGTTGCACTCCTACATCTCGCCTCGGCGCGGTGCGGCAAGATATAGGATCAGAGCGATATAAGACGCTGACGCGCGCTGACATCTGCCTGCTATATTACTGGGTCGCAAGCGCTCCTCCCTCAACCATTCAGCGTGCATTTCTCCTTAATTTTTTACAATTAATTTCTTGGAGATTATTGTAAATATCGCAAAACGGTATACACTGAGACAAAAATTTAGCCAATTTGAAAAAAAATAATTTATTTTGAATAAATGATTTTCTAAAATGGTACCAATAGCGTATTTATTTGAATTAAAAAGTAATATTAATTAGGATGAAAAATTTTTTGCTGAAAAATAATGAATTATTGATTAGATTGAAAATATATTTAGTGAAATGTAAAAAATAATTATTTATTTTTAAGAATTTTATTTAATGGTTGTAATATTGTCTTGCTAAAATGAAGAAATTATTTACCAAATTTAAAGAAATATTTATTTAATATAGAGAAACCAGAAGTTAAAACATAACACACACTTGTAAAAATAAACAAATATTTATTGAATTTGAATTTGTGGCGATTTTTAAAGATCGCCCGTCACAGTAATTAGTGAGGAAGTAAGGATGTGCTTCCAGGCTGAAGTGTGGGTGTCGCGTCCTAGCCGTAAGGCGAAGGGAATGCAAACCCGAAAAATCAACTTTTGTGTGTAATAAAAGTCGTCGCGCGTACGACGCACGAATACGACCGGACGGTCGAACGAACGTGAAGAAGAAGGAAGATCCACGCCGAGGAAGAGATTATGCTGCCGCGGCGGAGGGAGGAAAGAAGAGCGACGATACGTTGGAGGCCGGACAGAATAGGTGAATCATTCCCTTGATCCCGGTATAATATAGGAGACAGATAGGGCGGCCCATATGGCTCAGTTGTTTCAGAGTCGGAGCGGATAAAATGCTGGGAAACGATCAGAAGACATCGCCGTCCGCTGCCGAGGCGAGTCGACAAGGAGCTGCCGCGAGGAAGCCGCGAGGAAAGAGTCGACTGACATCGCGGACGAGCGGACGGCCAGCCTACAAATCCTCAGTGATGATCTGGCGCATCCTTCAAGCCGAGCGAGGACGCCGCGAGGCTCAAGAGACGACGAGAAACCAAGGCTGCAGATGGAGCGGTGCCGCAAAGACAAAGCCACGAGCTGACGATACCGATAAGACAACAGAGAGGCTCCAGCAAAACAACAAAGTTCAAAACAGAAAAACGGCTCTGAAGCAATGAGTCAATCAAAAGCCGTAAACTGTCGGTACCGAAGATTCAAAGAGAAGATAAAATCCGGTCTGAACAACAATCAAGAGCTCTCTTTTGCGTTTCGTGCGACAAGACGGCAGCCTGTAAAGGGAACGACGCCTGCAAAGCCTGCTAACGACGGACGACTGCGGAGAACCCTTGTAAGACCGCCCATGTGTCGAATTTTGACATGGGAAGACCGCTGCAACCAGCAGCCCGACAACGCCCGGTTCGCGACATTTTTGGTGAGTCCGTTCCATAGGAAACTATTTGGTGTCTAAATTCGGGTTGCGAATCGGAAACCGCATCGAAGGGCTGAGGCTCGGCCGTCCACCAGGGAAGGTACGGATTCGCGTTCCTCTCGCGAGCGCGGAGAGCTCAATTCTTTAGTAGGAAAGTTTCCGTTACCGAACGTCCGATACCGCTCAGACGAGCACATCGCCAAGTGCCGACGTGGCTGTCGTGACTTCGAGGGTCATGAATAGATTGTTTTGTTACCGATTTGAATTGTACGGGCCGATATAGAGATACAGAGATACAGAGATTTCAAGTAGTTCGTTAGGGAAATATTACATACCGCGGTTCAAGACCTCAAGTACTGCGCGCTGTCACATTATATTGTCGCGAAAGCAAATAACTACCACTTTTATAGATGACGAACGTAAGAAAAATAAATTGTGTCAGTATCCTCTAATATTTCGAGTAACGTCTTTTAAGGGCCCCACCCATCCTTTCCTCACCTCCGACGTATCGCGAACCAGCCCCTCTGCCCAGGGTAAGGCTGAGCTGCCGGTTTCGTGAAGGCCATTTCGGGCGGAGGACGAGCTGCGCTCGTCGGCGAGATCGTTTTAGTGTATTCGTGACTTCGTTGGTCCGCCGTACCTGGCGCCCATTTCATTTGTGAGCTGTCGGGTCTCACCGAACGGCTGATTATTTCGTCTCTCGTTTGTAGTGCACCCAATCAGTGAGCTGATTGCACGGATCGGAGAACTGCACGTTACATAATATATTCCGGAAAACCTTATTCATTTATTTCAAGTGGACTAAAGCGTTACTTACAATGAAGCATTTAATTGTCAAAATGAGAAAGCATAATTTCCTTTCAAATTAAAATTTATTCCGCTACATGTAAAGATAGGATTGCTTTCAATAAATATTTTTAAAACTATTTAAGAATTATTTATTAGATTTGATACATATAAAAGGAACTGTAAAAAATATTTACTTATTTAATTACTTTATATATTATTTTTAAATATTGCATGGCTAAAATTGAGTAACTATTTATCAAATTTGAATAAAAAATTGTTTACTTTAGAGAATTTTTCTTTATTTTTCTTTCTTGAACGGTTCTTTGAATTCTTTAAAAATTCATATGAAAGTAATATTTAGGAACGATTAAGTTGCTTCCAATGTTACATCACATTTAAAATTCTTACCATTTGAAAATTCTTACTGGCACTGATGGGACTCAAACTTGGACCCGTGAGGCACCTCTGAATTATGAGTCTGTTGCTTTAGGCACTACACCACTTCTTCGATTAATATAAACGTCTTACATTTTGTCTACATGTGTTATAGTGTGTTGTAAAGTAAATTAATATTTAGTTTGAAAAAATATTTGTTTAAAGCTATTTCCTGAATTTAAATATTAGATTTTTCAGTTTTTAACAATAAGTTATTTAATTTGAGCAACGGTCGTCTCAATAACGTTTATCGTTATTTATTTTAAAATTATTTCACGTTGGATAAAATATTTCTTTAATTTTATTATATATATTTCTAAAGTAATTATTGTTTATAATTTCATAAATAATCTCTTATTGCAACTAAAATATATTTGAATAAATATATTTATTTAAATTAGTTAAATTTTTTTATCAGTATTCATTATGTTTTTTTATATGTAATATATTATTTATTCAAAACAATTTTATTATTGGACTAAAATAAATGTTATAATACGTGCATCCAAAACCATGAGTAGCTTAGTAAGCGCTTATGGGTACACTGGAAAAAAAATTTATTCAATCTAAATAAATATATTTATTCAAATATGTTTTAGTTACAATAAGAGGTTATTTAGTTAATTATTTTACTCAATAACAATACACTATTTTGTAAAAATTGTTTTACTCTAATTTAACCCTTGAACACTATTCTGGGTTACGCTAACTCAGAGGGTTTGAAAAGCAAGCAGTATTTTTAAACGGCTTGGGTGAGGTGGTCTAGACTCTGGGGAAAAAACGTTATGTACCCCCTCCACAAACCCCCTCCATACTAACCATCTAGGGCAAGAAGCGTTTAGATGTGAGCGTCACCGAGTCAGTCTATGGATTACTCTGACCCAGTGTGGTTGTTCTAAAGTTGACGTGGTGATAAACATAGATATACTTGTTTATTGATTGTGTTCATATTATTCACATACTGTTCCACAGATATTAGCAACAATAAAAAATAACAGTGTCATGTGGCGTATTTATCTATCTTTTACAAAGTTGCAACTGTATTTCCATAATAAATTATTTTTCAAACACTACTTATCTTATTATTCGACACATTATACCTGATTTTCATATAGACGCATGCAAATCTTCCTAATTTCAGCTATTTGTAGTTTATAATTGCAGCCGACACTTTATAATCAATGCTACAGAAATTAATTTCATTGTATACTACGAACAATACGATTTTTCAGATAGAAACTTCATTTTGCAACAGTCAAAATTCACACAACTTTACCTCGCTGAACAAATGTTTTTTTCCGAACTAATCGTAATAAAATATTTTTTTTCTTCATGTTTAGGTCAATAGCTTTCGATTTTTGTACTTTTAAACCTTAATGGATGGTTTCAAAAAAAGATACCATTTTAAGAACAAACAATCGATTTTTTTAAATAAAAAAATTTTTGTTTTATTATTTTCGATATAGCTCGAATACTAAAAGTTTGATTGAATTTTTACCTGTGAATTAAGCTTTCTTAGAGTCGGGCGTATCGATTAAAAAAAAAAGCCTAAATCCGTGAATTACATCTCAAGATACAGGAGAATCAAAACGCTGGGTGAGACTAACCCATGTGTGGTATAATCGGGTGGTGGACATAGTGTTCAAGGGTTAAGAAATGTTTATTTGAAAATATCAAATTCTGTTGATATCATTTATTCAAATCAAAGAAAATATTTTTTGAATTAAAATTTTTGGATATTATAAAAAAGAGTAAAATATTTATTTAAGATTAATTTTTTCGAAACAACTTTATAATCCATTAAATAATAATAACCTATTTATAACCTAATAACCTAGCTTATTATTATTTAATGGATTATAAAGTTGTTTCAAAAAAATTAATCTTAAATAAATATTTTACTCTTTTTTACAATATCCAAAAATTATAATTCAGAAAATATTTTCTTAGATTTGAATAAACGATATCAACAGAATTTGATATTTTTAAACAAACATTTCTGAAATTAGAGTAAAACAATTTTCACAAAATAGTGTATTATTGAGTAAAATAATTAATTGATTTGAAAAAATATTCATTTAAAGTTATTTCCTCAATTTAAAAATATTAGATTTTTAAATTGTAAAGAATAAGTTATTCAATTTGAGTAACAGTTGTTTCCATAACATTTATTCGTTATTTGTTTCGAAATTATTTCACGTTGGATAAAATATTTCTTCAATTTTATTATATATATTTTTAAAGTGAATTAATGCTCATTATAATTTAATAAATAACCTCTTATTGTAATTAAAAGATATTTGAATAAATATATTTACTTAAATTGAATACATTTTTTTTCAGTGTAGGACTTTTATATTCACCTCAACGCGTTCTACATTGCCACTTAATGTGAGAAGGAGAGTATGGGACACTCTATACATATATACAGCTTACCTCGTATTATTTCCATGAAGTATAAATATAAATAGTCATACAATGAGATAATTATTTAATGTTTTTACAATGAGATAATTATTTAATGTTTTTACTAGATAATATTATATGAAGTTAAACATTATTTATAAATACAAATACGATGTAACACATTCTGTATTCTGTCGAGAAATAAAATAAGTACGCATACCTACTTTGTTTTTTGACTATATGAGGAAAAAGTCCGAGCGGTAAAATGTTGCTACGATAGTCGGATAACGAATGAAAACTCACTGTTTTCTGCCGAAATTATTGCTAAAGTTTAATTCTTGATCTAGAAATTCAAGTAAGTATCGATTAACAGTGTTTATGAAGAACTAATTTACATTCAATTACATGTGTCGACGGTTTATACACTTCCATTTTATTTTCGAAGATTATTTTACTTATGATTTATCATTTTTCAGAAATCTTACAAAATAGTGTAAAAATACTTAGAAATTATGACTTTTGATTTTTAAAACAATATATTGTTGCGTTTGCGTTTTCGAGAACAAGACTTAATTCGTGATTTCAACGTGAACGAGGCGTCGAGACCTGGACAGTTGAATTCGTCCTTCTTGACGACGAGTAAACGGAAGGGAGTCGCACACAAACTTTCGAGTCGAGCTGATGTGTGATGTGCCGGAGCGCGAGATTTTAAAAGATCATGTTTAATAACGCGAGAACCTGTAAATAGCTTAGTTTCTTTAATAAAAGTGTATTCTTTTTTTCTTGCTCTCAGAAGCGAGTACGCGAGCGAATGCAACATTTATATATTAAAGACTTTAAAATATAAATTATATCAATTAAAAATTAAAAAAGAAAAAAATTGACTCTATGATATAAATCAAATCAAAGAAAGAGAAGAAAGGAGCCTAGGCACAGATGTGGTAGTGCTATTTATGTACAATAAAATGGCTATAATTATAACATTACACGTTTCGACCCGATTTGGGTCCTCTTCAGTAAAAGTGTAAAAAAAGCAGTACTAGTTAAATGCAAAAAGGTTAAGTAGAGATGAAAAAACAAAAAACACAAACAAACAGCGCACGCAATTAAAATAAATTTTCCTATGCGGATCAATATAGATGTAGAAAACGCAAGTATAATGAAGATAAATATTCCTCTCCTCCAAGGTCAACCAACAACGCTTAAATAGACGATGTAGTGCAGATGCACTGAGATGAACAAAATAGTCTCCCCAAAGATGCCGGCGAGGAGAAAGATAAATTTATGTAAATCTAAATAAATATAAAAAAATTAAGCAAATCATGTACCGCAATTAAACAAAGAGAGAGGAAAAGTAAAATCTTAGTTACCTTAATGCCGTTAAGACATAAGGCAATAGATGTTTAAACTTGATTTGTGAAGATCTGTTGATAATACGACAATGTCAGAGCGAATAATGTGAAGCAATACAATAAAACCGGTATAATAACACTGAAGATCTTAAATAGCAAATCTCGCGAAGTAGGGGAAAAATCCAACATACACATATACTAAAATAATGGTTGTCGTAATCTTAGGTTCACCAGGACTAATACAAATTCCTCTTCTTGTTTCAACTTTTTATCTTCTAAATTTCCCAACGTTACCCGAGATTTTTTGAAAATCCATATTGATCTTAAAGACTTTTCTGACACTCCTACATTTAACATCTTGAATTACAATGACAAGTGGTTTTTGAACAATACTGAAACGGTCATCCTATTTAAAGTGAAATGTCTCTTTCACTTGGTGAGGGGTTTTGTTTACCTCCTCTTAATTCTGAACGTGCGGCCTTTGAAACTATTAAGTGTATAGAAAACAACCTTAGAAATTTTAATAGGGAACCACGGGATTTGATTAGTAATAACTCCGCGATTCTTATTAAACGTTATTTGAACAATTCTATTCGCTATTCTGAGACTCATAATACCATCCTTAAATATCACCACTTTACAAAACGGTTTGTTAAATAGAACCCTGATTATTACCTGAGAGGACAAAGGAAATATTACTGTTGCCATGAGTAAGGATATTTATTTAGAGAAAATAATGCTTCTCCTCAATGACAATAATACTTAGAGTTGACCGTGACGCAACTAACAAATTGACCAATAATTTACACAATATTTTGACTAGATGGAAATACATGTCATTTATTAATAACTTAATTTATAAATTAATAAATAATTAATTAATAAATAAACAATTAATTAATAATAAATGATTAATTAAAAATTAATTAATTATTAATGAATTTATAAATTGCACTAATGGGGTTTTACCGCGTGCTTATAGATTACCCAAAATTTATAAACCCAACTGTCCACTGTGTATCATTATCTCATCCATTAATAGTCCTTTATATCGTTTATCGTTATTTTTACATAAGATTATTTATAAATGTATTCCGCCGCCTGATAGCAGAGTTCTCAACAGTTTTGAATTTGTTTCCAAATTTTCGTCAATTAAAATTGATACACATTACAATCTTTTCTCTTTAGGTGCGGTTTCATTGTTTACTAACATATCTATAGTTATTACAGGTTTCAGAAACCGTTGGCTATTTATTGAAAAACATACAAAAATTCTGTGGGATAAGTTCATTTCTGCAGTTTCGTTTGTTTTAAATCCTATATTTTTTAAATTCCATGACACAATTTTATGCAAACTTTCAATAGCCCTATGGGGTCCCCTTTATCTCCTATCATTGCAGACATAGTTCTGCATGATTTAAAGGTTAAGGCGCTTAATAGAGTCCTTACACTCCTTCCCTTTTTTACCAGATACGTTGATGATATCTGTTTAACGTCTCTCCCTGAATTCATTGAGACAATTCTAGACGTTTTTAACTCTTATCAACAGAGGTTACAATTTACTGTTGAAAAATCGGCCAATGGTTGCCTGAGTTTTTTATACATTACAATAAAAATCTCTAATAGAGGTTTGGAATTTGATTGGTTCCATAAACCAACCTTTTCAGGTAGATTCCTCAATTTTTATTCATTCCATTCTTTATGTCATAAGATAGGCACAATTTACGGTTTAATCGACAGAACTTTCCTTTTGAGTATCCCAAGTACCCTTATAGAAATATCATACTAAGAATCATTGATAATTACTTATTATCCAGTATTTTTAATACTGAAAATAAGTAATTATCAATGATTCTTAGTATGATATTTCTATAAGGGTACCACGTAAAAAACATAAAATTTGTGATCAATATATTATTAAATAATGACTACCCGTTAGATTTGCTATTCAAGATTATTAAACGCCGTCTTCCTTTTCTTTTCAAAAATATTTCCATCATATCAGTAAACAATAATGAAAATTGTACCCATTAGAAACCCTCCTTCTTCACCATCTCTTACTTAGATGGAATTTCTAAAAGTTTTAAATCCTTGATTGATACCGATAATATAAAATTAGCTTTCAAAGATCTTGTTAAACTTAACCAATTTATTAAAGTACACAAAGATTCTCTGCCGAGGATGATGCACAGTAATGTTGTCTACAAGATAAATTGTGTGAACTGCAAAATGTCATACGTGATTCAAACTAGCAGACTTTTAAAGACAAGAATTTCTGAGCATCGTAGACCACCTATGAATAACTTTAATTCTGATAGTCAAAGCACATCAAATTGACTACAATCATGATTTTCATTGGGAAAACATAGAAATTCTCGATATCAAGTTTTCTTATTTCAAATGTTTGATTTGGAAATTTTATATATAAAAAGTAAAAAGTCAAAGGTCTTAATAATTAAATTGAAACTGAATTTTTTGGCCAGCGGTATTTAGACATCCTAAATAAATTTTAATTTTAATATATGTGTATGTTAGTTTCTTCCCCTACTTCGCAAGATTTGCTATTCAGTGTTATTATACCGATCTTCGGTGTTAATATACCGATTTGATTATCGCTTCGGTGTTAATATATCGATTTGATTATTCGCTCTGACATTGTTATATCATCACAAATCAAGTTTAAACATCTATTGCCTTATGTTTTAACGGCATTAAAGTAACTAAGATCTTATTTTCCCTCTCTCTTTGTTTAATTGAGGTGCATGGTTTGCTCAATCTTTTTATATTTATTTAGATTTACATAAATTTATCTTTCTTTTTGCCGGCATCTTTGGGGAGACTATTTTGTTCATCTTAGTCTGCACTACATCGTCTATTTAAACGTTTTTGGTTGACAAGGATGCGCTGCGTTGACCTTGGAGGAGAGAAGCATTTATCCTCATTGTATTTGCGTTTTATACATTTATATTGATCCGTATAGGGAAATTTATTTTAATTGCGCGCGTTGTTTGTTTGCGTTTTTTTTTTTCATCTCTACTTAACCTTTTTGCACTTAATTAGTACTGCTTTTTTTACACTTTTACTAAAGAGGACCCAAATCGGGTCGAAACGTATAATGTTATAATTATAACCATATTTTATTGTATATAAATAGTACGACCACATCTGTGTCTGGTACTTATAGGCTCTTTTCATCTCCTCCTTTGATTTGAATAAATTATATCCGTTATCTAGAGTAATTTCTCTGACTTGTTTTATTAGATTTGCTTTTACCAGGTTGATTTTCAGTATTTTCATTTTGAAAAGAATACAGTTCACATATTTTATGAAGTTGTTTGTTTTTTAATTTGCTGGTAAATTTTTAAAATCTTTTTATAAAACTATTATAACAATAATCATTATAGGTTATAATGTAACTACGAAGTTTATGAGATTCTACTACAGTTAAATTAAATTGCACATATATGTTATGTCAACATAGAAAACATCATGATCTCTTTTTCATAACATGTTATACATTTCTTTTAAAGGATATCATTGCAATTCCGCTTACTAGATATATCTATAAGCTAACAATATAAAGAGATGTTTAGATAGATTTTTTGATAGACGTCTTTCAAAAAAATAATCTAAACAACTCTTTTTCTCAACAATACCCACTGGGTCATTATCCGCTAACTGTCGGCGATTCCTAATTTTAACCCTGAGCAGGATGGATGAGCAAATCTACAGTTTAATTATAATTCTCAACCACCTGCAGTAAATAAACAATAATAAAGTAAATATCCTCTTCCCCTGTACTAAATGTGTATAATTATAGAAATATATACAAAAGTATATATTTAAGATATCTTTTAATTATTTAAAACAATTTTTTTTCTTTAAGTGCCATATAGGATGTCTTTGGATCTTTATAATGTGTCTTTAAATATTTTTGAGACATTTTAAGCACATCTTCCGGATATCTAAAAGAAATCTTAAAGTGTCGTATAAGATATTTTTTATATTTTTTTCAGATTTCTTCAACACATCTCCAGATATCTTAAAGATATTTTAACATATTGCATAAGATGTTTTTAGATCCCTAAAAGTTACTTTTTTGTTAAACAATGCAAGTATATTAAAGAAGATATTTTTTGTCCCACAGGCATCATGTAAAAAAGTCGGACTTTTCCATAATTTTCGATCTGTTAAATTTAATTTTACTCATAACAAATCCTCATCATGCCAAAAATCAAAATTAATCACAAATTTTCAAGTAGTAGCAATTATTCTAATTGTATTTAAAAAAAAGTACGAAACATTTTCGATTGATAAAAAGGGTCCCGGCCTAGCAAAACCGCGCTCTCGCTTTTTTCTCTCTCTGGAACGAAAAGATACGCAGATCTCGAACGCACGGCGTCTTGCCACTTAGTACGCTTTCTTTCTATGGTAGATCCTCCGCATGGCGCATTGCATCCAAGCATCCGGGGGCTACCAAAAAAATTGGTGTCGACCCCGGGGCTTACTTGTATTATTTGCACCGGCAACGGTGGAGATGGACATATATGGACAGCAGGTCTTAAAGGATAGCTTTTGACTTTGAGAGACTGACAGTTGTACCATTTGATATAGTAACATTGTTTCTCTCTGTAGTCGCCGCGTTATCTAGGAAGAGGAGAGTGTCATGAGCGTGGAGCGTCAGGTAGCTCAGTGGTTTAGAGCAGTCGTCCGGCAAGCGAAAGACCCGGGTTCGAGTCCCGGCCTAGCAAAACCGCGCTCTCGATATTTTTCTCTCTCTGGAATGAAAGGATACATTAATTTCTAACGCACGTCCCGCCGCCACCTATTACGCCCTCCTCCTTCTATAGTAATGGAAAAATTTATATAATAAATCTATTCTGACCTCTCTTTTACAGGAGACGTAAGAATGTTTATTCACTCTGAGGAAAAATTGTTCGGATGCATTTAGCATAACATGGTCATAATTTCGATGATGACAACGACGACTATTTTTACATGATGCGTTATAAATATCAATAAAGTAATTTCCTGGAACACTTTTTCCGTAACTATTTATAATATGGAAACTGGTTACATTTCTTCACAATCAAATCCAAAGTACTTGCATTAATGAAAGAAAACAATACAATATATCAATGTACTATCTTTAACTTTTTTTCTATACTTATAAATGCACCGTCTACATGATTTGATTCATACAAGTTTACTTTCATTTTTATTTGCTAAATAAGAAGCTTTACTCTTTATTATCGTTGAGTATTTATTATTTATTTTTCAGAAAGAGAGAGAGAGAGAGAGAGAGAGAGAGAGAGAGAGAGAGAGAGAGA
>NW_022639637.1:191305-192341 GCF_010583005.1 Odontomachus brunneus
GAGAGAGAGAGAGAGAGAGAGAGAGGAGAAAAGAGATTTTAATATTATTGAATATTGTTAAACGTTTTGCTCTCACATCACAATAATTATTTAGTATTTCAGTAATGCTCGATTCCTTAATATTCATTTACTTATACCCAACAACTATCAGATATCTTAAAAGATATTATCCATTTGACAATGAAAGCGGTAATTTTTAAAAAGATTAATGACTCTAAATTGTATATATTATAGAGAATTTTCATTTCTTCACATTTTCTAGCTGTCGAAAATTTTTTCTATATTTATTAACACGATTATCTTTTTTTCATTTTTTCTTTAATTTTTTTTATATTTATAACACGAGCATTATCAACACTTGAACCTTATTGGTTCAACTTACTTTATTATTATTATTATTTGGTTCAACTTACTTTATTATTATTATTATTTTCACTATCTTCCTGATATTTCAGGGATTTTTTATAAGCAAAATTAAATTCAACAGTTCTCTTATAAACAAAATAGATTTAATGAGGGAAAAAATCCATTTTTCAATCATTATTTGATCGTTTCTTTAACGTTTTAACGTTATCATGATTTTTTGTTCTGCATGGGCAAAAACTATGTCAAAATATGACTTCTTTATATGCTACTTGTAGAATAAAATGATACGTTCTCCTTTATCGAATGATATTTTTAGAGCACTATATCACATTAAATTACGACGCGTAATTTCTATAGTATTTAAAGATTTTACGACACACTCACTTATCGTTTTGTCAAAAGATACATTTAAATTGAAAACTTGGCGTGTCCGATTATTTGAATGTCTCTTCGGCGTGTCAATCTGTCACGCGCTACAAGATCACGTTTGTTAGAAGTATTGTAAAACAACTGATATTGCGCATGACAATTCATTTCTAAAAATTCGACCATATACGTCGTAAATTCGCGTCGTTTCGAACATTCGATGGAATCGCGACTTTGAATGCCATGGTAAAATCCCGGAATCGTTGATACATAGCATATGTACGATCGCGATGAATGGAGGGGG
>NW_022639637.1:192434-207803 GCF_010583005.1 Odontomachus brunneus
GGGGGGGGGGGGGGGGACGATCGATCGATCGGTCACATCGATCGCAAAAGAACGCAAACGGCAGAACGGTGAATTTCAATCGTTATTCGAACACAGTGGCAACACAATATTTTTACCGAGCTGCTATTATTGCTGCTGCACGTAGAACGCCTGGCGCGCGGACACGATATTTTTTCGCGACTCGCGAGAGAGGCGAGAACGCGCGCGAACGGAGAGTCCGTCGCGCTGACCGGCTTCGGCTATCGCGTGCGCTCGCTTTATTTAAAACATACGGGGATTCTCCGTGGGATTTATTTTCGGTCGCTCGTTCGACGCCTGTGCAGCTGCTCACGAAGCGAAGCGAGGCGCGAAGTGCGTGCACCAACCACTGCAAAACTACACACGCACAAACAACACGAAATGTGTCGCTGCCGAAAATGTTCGTGTTTCTTTACAGCGCGAGTACGCACAGAAAATTTAATAACAGCTAGCAGCTGAGTCTCATCCGTGCCATTAAATATGTCACGAAGTTATCACAACGTAACGCAACTTCGTATTCTCGTTTAATATTATTTCTTGCATAATAATAACAATCGAACTTAAAGTTGTGTGTGTAAATTGCTTGACGCAATAATTATATAAAAAGTAACGGCGCACTTAATTTCATTTCTTATTTTTTTTTCAACATTGAACTTAATTAGTAATGAATCTACATTTACATCAATCCTATAATTATAATCGCGAATAAGGTAAATATTCCAGTTAATAACAATATCCTAGTTAGTGACACTTTGAAAATATTTTACATTACAAAATCTCAGATTGACTTCTTCATACTTCAATATAATATAATATTTTAAAAATATTCTGCTGGTCATTTATTATTTTTTGTAATAGTTTCATCGCAAAGTCTATCATCTTTCAAATACCTTGTAATTATAATATAAAGTACATTGACTTTTAAGCTTTCTTATGTATTTCATGGCCGACAGCTTATAAGACATTGTGAATGACGAGCATGATCAAATATAATAATTTTGAGCATTCATGTTGCTTTGAAGTATTAAAATAACATTAAACAAATTATTAAAGATTACTGTGAACTGAATAAGTAAATGAATATGTTAGTAGATTAATATTTCGGATTAAAATCTGGTTGTCACTAATTAATACACAAGAATACGATAATGTCCCAATCACTGACAGGCCAATATAAAATAATGTAAAGAATGTTAATTCTGTACTTTTTGAATGAATATGTAGAAATTCCTAGAGCCTATAGTTTTTTCATCGATAAATGTGTTTCAAATGTGTAACTTAATCTACAATATAATATTTACGTCGACATAACCTGACAAGGAAGGAAGGAAGAGCCAGAAATCGGGACAACCGTCATTATTTTGTACCAATTATTGACATATTTTATTTACGTTTCAAGAATGTTCGAAAATACTAATCCTAACTTATGAATATCAAATACAATTTAATAAATTAATTAGAGTAAGAACAGTTAGACTTATTTCATTCACAAATAAAACTAAATAAGTAAGCAATAATGGAATCATTGTAACTATTTGGGGCAACCCTTATAGAAATATCATACTAAGAATCATTGATAATTACTTATTTTCAGTATTAAAAATACTGGGTAATAAGTAATTATCAATGATTCTTAGTATGATATTTCTATAAGGGAAATATATCACATAGTATTAGTCAATAATAGGGAACGTGTAATAATACTACACTATCCCACTCACTGACACGGTCTTTGTTACCGTTGTTGTGTTATTAATTGGGACAGCCTAAAACTGAAAGTGTCATTAACTAAGACATTGATTTCAATTTTCCAATTAAATTACTAAAAAAGTACGTTTGTATACCGAAAATATATGACTGTAGCACAAATAAAAGTTCTATTTTTTATTTACAAGTGATAGATTTTGTATTGAAAATGATGTGATTCTTTTAATTTTGTGTTTACTTTCATGAAAAATTAAGTGTGCCTCTAATTGGGACATTTACCTTAGCATGAAATAATAAATTAATTTACATCGCTCTGTTTGAAACGATAAACGAGATAACGTTTAAATGGGATATAAATGAAGATACATAGCATTAGTTATAACCTGATTGCTATGTTCTACTTAGACTATCCATCTAATTTCTCTTTTCGAATCTCATTAATGTAAGCTTTCATAATAAAACGGAAATTATCGCGGAATTCTTATATGTAAAATTATAACATCTCTAATGTTTATAAGTATTTTAAGATTCTACATTTATACTCGAATAATGTGTATTTCCTGAGTTTATCTAACGAAACCTGTATCGACTCAAGTCGAAATTGAAATAACTGTATAAACTTTCTACTTGATATCACATACAATAATTAATAATTAATAATTTTAATACTCCTTCCTCGTAGTTTGAACACTCTGTGTGCCAATTTTTTTACTTTCTTTCTACTCATGCTATTTTACTCTTTTTTATTTTACTCATTTTTCTACTCTATCTTTCGTACTACCTTTATATTCTCGTTTCATTTCTGCTAACATTTAAATCAACATTCTTTAAAAAAAAAAATTATTTCTATCATATATGATAAATTATTCAATACATCGTGAGAATTTATCTAGGAGATTTCTATGATGTCGAGTAATATAAATCGAATAATTGTATATCACATCGTAAGAACGTAAGACTTGTAAATAAACTTGACCAAAACCGCGACCAAAATAGTTCACGTAAGAAAGTTTATATTTCCTTGAAACATACTGTGGAACGCTGATCATCGTATTCGCGCCAAACTATCTGCTGACGTCGCCCAACTATCTGCTGACGTCGCTAACGTCGCTATTCAAATAAACTCGTGAACATCTATGCGAATAGCTTTCACAAACACGACGACGATTCAATGAACAACACCGATTTGTTTCGACAAGCGGGGGACAAGATAAAGCGAACTTTTGTAAACGTATGCATGAACTTACGCAATTTCTGTAAAATTGTTTGATAAAATTTCTACATGAAAAAAAAAGATTTACTACATCCCTAACAGCACAAATACATTCTCAAAATGTTCTACGAATATCGTAAAAGTATATTACGTATATTCTCAAAATATTCGAGATACGTTACTGCAAATACTGAAAACATACTAAGAACGCTCCTATGTCACCCTTTTCTTGCTTCTCAGTATATACTAAGAATATCGTCTAAGATATTATAGGAATATCTATGGGATGTCCTCAGTATATTCATCTATACACTCTATCTATACACATACTCATACCCATATTGTGCACAATCAGCGTGCGCGCGCGCTCATATATAGGTTAAATTAAGTTAGGTTAGATTAAGTAAATATACATCATAATTCTTTCTAAGACTAAATTCGTCTTGCACGCTTTCGTACAGAAGTATTATCCTCTCTTCCTTCAGCATGTAATGTGTGAAAAAGATAGAATGATACTTTCAGTACGAAAATATGCAAGATGAATTTGGCCTAGTCATCCAATGAAAAATTTGGCAATTATATAGTTTACACTCCTCACCTCCGATTTTGACGAAAAAATACTCAATCGACTCGTTTTTAAAAGCAAAAAACTTTTCGATTTGGAAAAATCGTCGCTCTCTATTACGAAACGGAAAACTTTTTTTTTTATTTCGTAAAAAAGGTTTGGTCTTAGGATTCTAGCCCATTTAGCCGTACAGGTGCAAAAAATACATTTTTGGTTTCTTATTCTCTATCTTACGCTAAAGCTGATAGATATGTATAGGTAGGTATGTACCAAAGTTTACAGCACCGTTATTAACGTATAACAATCTAGTTTTCTTCTATCACAGAAAATACATAATGACAAACTTAAAGTAATACCTCTGTGATTTTCGTTGTAATTTGTTTACGTCCTGATGGGCGTCTATCAATAAAGGTACTTTTTATAGTTAAAGAACGACAATACATAGAAATAAAAAAGCATAGCGCGAACTAAAATTAAAATTTATAAATTTATAATTAAATTAAAAATAGGGATAAGTTATAATTGCACGGTAAGTTTACGCTAAGTCTGCATATACTTAACTTATAATAAACTATAATCTACGCTACTAGGCACTTCTCTAATCATAGCCCTATGTATTGATTAAAATAAAATTTTATCCATACCCGGATAATGATTTATAATTGTATTCGTACTTTTTCATGTAATTAAAAGTTTTTTAAAAAAGTGAATAAAGAAACGTATTATGTTTACCATAACGGCTTAAAATAATGAACACTTAGAAATTAAATATATTTCTCAATTGAACAAAAAAATCGGTTCAAAACATAAATGATGTCTTTATCTAGTGTTACTAGTAAATAGTTAACGCAGTGAGGGAGGAAGCCTCGTGCTTTCACAAGGTCTTTTTGCAAATCTTTCCATTGTCTTATGTAGCTTTTACATTCCCAGAAAATGTCAGGGGTTTCTAAAACACCACATTTCATAATGGAGAGTCAACAATATCAAAGCGATAGAGGCTTGCTCTAAGCGAAGTGTGACCACTACGAAGTCTATTAATGGAGGTAATTGTTCTTCTGTCTATACCTAAATTATTGAACCATACGTTTTTGGAGTCTTTTATAAAGTTGTTACAGTAAAATTTACCTCAACTGTCAGATTCTTTAATCACCCAACTGTGCGCTTTCCCACGCATCTGTTTTCTCCACAGATTGATTAATTCTTCGGTGGGGATACCTATTTCAATATCTTTTTCATCATACCAGGTGTAGAAGTATGAAACCGGAATTTTTTTATACAAATAAGACGTCTGTTGTTCGAAAGTGATAAATAATACTTTATTCAAAATAATTTCCACTGTTTTGAACACATTTTTCCCACCTCTCTGGCAGTTTATGAATGCCGTGCCAAAAAAACTTTTCATCTTTTGAAGCGAACCAGTTATCTAGCCATTTTTCCACATTTTCATACGAATCGAAGCGTTGGTTAGCGAGAGCGTGTCCTAGCGATGCGAACAGGTGATAATCGGACGGAGCCAAGTCTGGAGAATAAGCCGCATGCGGTAGTAATTCCCAACTGAACGACTCGATCGTTTCCTTGACCCGTTTTGCTGTATGTGATGGGGCATTATCATGGAGCAAAATGACATTGTGTTGCCTTTTTGCATATTCTGGTCGTTTTTTAGTCAATGTTCGATTTAAATCGATCATTTGTTGTTGGTAGCGATTAGTATTGACGGTTTGACCAGGTTTCAGCAGTTCATAGTTCATAGTTCATAGTTCATAGTTCTTCGTTCCTCACGTCAAAATCACCACTTTTGAATTTTTTAAACCACTCGAAACACTGAGATTTACCAAGAGCATATTCACCGTAAGCTTCGACAAGCATTCGATGTGATTCTGCAGCAGTTTTCTTTAAATGATAACAGAAAATCAATGCTGTCCGCAAATCATAGTTAGTAGGCTCGAAACGTGACATGTTTAAGGTTATACAAAAATATACTAGAGAATGAAAGTTGGGGTTATGTTTGTTGACAATATTCGTCAGCTGTTAGGAGAATATAATAGCGCGGCAGTAGCGGTCTTACGGTCACTAAACTGAACGCTGGCACCATTTATAGGGGAATTCCGGTTTCATACTTCTACACCTGGTATATTGTTTCCTTGGCTAGACTGTCTGTCCTTTCATTGCCAATAATGCCTCTATGACTAGGAATCCATATCAATCTAATGTTCATGTTCTCACTATTCTTTAGTTTTATAATTAGAGCTTTAATATGTAGAATTATGTGCGAGCTTTGCCGAAGATTGTATTAAGACCCTATCGCACATAGCACCGATTTAGAGTCTGAGAAGATAGCCACATGGGGCTACTTTTGTTCTGCACACAGTTCTACTACTCGGAGAACGGCCATAGATTCCACACAGAAAGAAGATACGAGACTAGCTGTCCTATACTTTAGAACTATAGAATTTTCTAATGAAGTGATTGCGTACCCCGCAAAAGGCATTTCTTCCATTTTTGAGCCATCCGTGAAAAGGCATTGATATGGATTAATCTCTTCTTGAAAGATTGCTGTGATTGATTGAATTCTTTTTCTGCCTTACTTCCGTGTTGTGTAATATCTTTTCCATCTATTACATTGACATATATTAGTTCTTTTAGAGCGCTGAAAGTCTCAGAATAGCACAATGGAATCTCTGTCCTCGGCAATAGTCTCACTTTCTCCTCCACTTCTATAAAGGAAGATATAAATGGGTTGTTTACCTCTCGGTTAATAAAAATAGGGGATAATGTTTCTTCTCTTACTAGTTCTATTATGTTAAGTAAAGCTGATCCTTCCCAAGTGGCTTGGCGAGTTAAAAAACTTTTAAAGAAAAACTGTTTTCTGGTAGACAACGGTGGTTCTTTTGATTCGCTATAAATGACATTTATGGGAGTACTTTGTCTATAACCCATAACAGTTCGAAGACCGCGGATTTGAATTTTGTCCATGCGTGAGGCCAATTTTTCAGTCAGGTTTTGCATAAGGAAACTTCCATATTCTAATCGGGATCTCACCAGAGTTCGATAGATCATCAATAGAAGGCGAGCATCAGCACCCCACTATGTTCGTGATAAGCATTTTGGTATTTGCAATGGCATCGCGCATTTTATGGCTACCTGATTAATATGTAAAGTCCACTCTAAGTTAGACTGAAACGTTATTCCTAGGAATTTGACCTTACTTGAGTTAAAAATTTCTGTATTGTGAATTTGGATAGAGATCGCTCGTCTACGAAAACCTCTTCTATTCATTCTCTGTATCGGAACTTTGAGAGCTTTGTCTTTTTTACTGAAAACACATAGTTGTGTTTTTTCTATTGAGAGAGTTAACCCTATTTCATTCAATATTTTCTCCACTCGGCTAATCGAGTATTTTATTTCGTCTAGGTCTTCCTCTAAAGAAGAAGCGGGAGGATAGACGTCGTTTGCGTATTGGAGAACTTTGCATCTCAGAGAATTTAAGAGTCAATTTTTGCAGTATAGATCGAGTACAGAGATGGGCTGAGGACACTGCCTTGAGATAATCCTTTATAAAGCCAGAAAGTCTTTTCGAGTTCTCCATACCTACATGTCACTTGTCGACAGGATACTAGATTATGTATAAAGAGTCGAGTTTTGAGGGGAACTCCCAATTGGAAAAGTTTTTCTATTAAGATATCCGGAAGTGCATTGTCGTATGCTGCCTGTATGTCTAAGAAAACCACTGGTAAGGGTAAATCTTTCTGAAATGCTGTCAAAATTTTACCATATATCATAGCAATGTTGTTTATGCAAGATCTATTTCGGAAACCACATTGAGAGTTAGCTAATTTCTTTTCATGTTCTAACCACCACGCCAATCTATAATTTACTATTCTTTCCATAATCTTACAGACACAAGATACTAAAGACATAGGGCGGAATTTTATCCCGTCCGTCTTTGGAATAAAAAAGATCAAGTATCTCTGCCAGCTTTGAGGAGTTATCCCTTTATCCCAAATAGTATTGTATATGTACAGAAGTACTTGTTTGGCTAAAGGTGTAAGTTTTTTAAATATTACATAATCAATATTATCTAACCCTGGACTAGATTTTATTTTTAGGTCATGTATTGCTGTATTTAGCTCTTCTGGAGAAAAGGAAAGGTCCAAAAAAGGATCCTGTGAATTATTGTCCAAAAATTTTTGTTGTGGAGGTGCTCAATTAGTCCACATTGATTCGATTTAATCATTGACTCTCTCAATTTTATTTGGGTCATACTTATCTGTACAGTTAAATCTTGATTGGCATTTTTTGATAGTCTCACACACAAAAGAGGGGTTAGTGTCTTTTCTCAAGCTCGCACAAAACTTTTGGAAATTCTCTTTCTTAATTTTCCGTAGTTTACGTCTCGTAATCACTACTCTTTTTATACTCAATAAAGTCTTCGAAATTGCCCGTGTGTTTAAATTTTGTCAATGCAGCCTTTCTCAGTCGTATCAGTTCGTCACACTTCTCGTTCCACCAAGGTGGAAGGAGGAGAAGCCTTCTGCGAACCTGAGGTATGATCATCTTTGAATGAGGATGTCGCCTGCCCAATAGCATTTTCTATAATCGAGATAAATGTGGAATATAACGTTTCTATATCTAATTCTTTATAATCTTTAAATTGTTTAATTTCGTTATCCAGATTAACTTGAAACAGACTCCAATTCGTTTTTTTGTATGTAAACGTGGGGATCTCCTCATTCTCTCCCGTTGATCTATATTAGTGTCAAAGTGTATACGTATCGGCAGATGACCCCATGGGTCTTTTCCTACACTCCAATTCATTCTTAGAGCAATGGCGTCGTGGTATAGTTAAGCCTATGACTGAGTTTGAGTGGTATGATGCACTATGAAAAGTGGGCGAGCCATTCTTCAAAATAGATAAATTCGAATTACTAAGCGCTTCCCACAACTCGTTTCCAATTTGGCAAGAGTATGATGACCCCTATACAATGTTATGAGCATTAAAATCCCCACTGAATATAACCTTTTCTGAGAATTGAGAGAAAAATTTTTTCCATTCTTGACTCGATATATTGTCAGCATTTGGAGGTCTATAGCACGATATTATTATAATAAGTTCATTCTCCATATAGACTCGAATAGTGCAAGCCTCTATCTTACCTTCACAGTCATACACGTCTGGCACTAGGCTATATTTCAATCTATTGTGGATTAATATCATTACGCCCCCATCGTTTCTTCCCTCACGATCCTTTCTCACTGCGTCAAACCCTTTAATAGATTTGTCTGGAGTAAACCAGATCTCTGAAATGAGAAAGACATTAAATTCCGTACAGTACTTAGAGATCTCAGGCATCTTATAGTTAATCGATTTTGCGTTCCATTGTGCTATGTTTAACGATCTAAAATTAATCGGTTTCGCCATTTTGATTTTTTGGTTACTTGTGGAAAGATGTAAGTCACTCGTTTTCTTGATTCTTTCACAGAGAGCTTCGGTTTTAGGGCTCGTCAAGATTGCTTCGATTATCCCTTGAATAAATTCAATCAGGTTCCCTTTGTTGTGCTTTAGAAATATATGTAGGTTTTCATTCCGCCCTCCTTAACATTCTTACTCTTATTCTGCATAAATCCATCTTCTGTGATACCTAGATTTGGAAAGTTCGTCAGGGATTTGACCATAGTTGTTGTTCTAGCGTTGATGTTTTTTTCCACCAGTTTTTTCGCCTCTAAGAAAGGAATGTTGTCATATGCCATAATTTTAGATATCTCCATTTGTTTACTGTATATTGGGCATTTGCGATCCAAAGTGTTATGTGATCCTTGGCAGTTAATGCACTGTTTGGTTAGCAAGCACGGAGAGATGAGAGATGATGTTTCTGGAAGATGAGTGTACCCTAGCGCACATTAGACATATTTCTGGTTTTTCACAAAATTTTTGTTGTCACAAATTTGTGTTTCACAAAATTTGCTTGTGTGTCCAAATCTCCACATCTAAAACACATCCTCACCGAGGCCACATATGGAGAGATTGGGTTGATGGTCTTGAGTATGATGATCCTTTCCGGTATTACCTCACCGTTCAATTCCACGCACACCGCTTGTGAGTCTTCAAGCTCCCTCGTAACTCTATTTCGACGTTTCAGTCTAAATAAGTTATTCACCATCAAGTTCGAATTTTCATCTTCAATGGCCACCTTAAGTTCATCTAAGGGAAAATCTTCCGGAATCTCTTTAATTACTACTTTTCGACTTAGTTTGAACTTTGAGATAAAAGCGACCAATCTCGCTTTATCTATTAGTTTATTAGTAATGGCGTTATTAGCAGTGATTTTCGATGGAAAGGTGACTTTCCATATATTTCTTGCATATGTCGCAATATAGGAAAATTTGATATTCAGAAAGCAAAATTTCTTAGAGATTTTCAGTAAAGAAACTATTTCTTTTTAGTTTGTGTTTCTTGTCCTGAAATATACAATGAAAGGAACCCTTGCGTATACATCATATTTGATCTTTTTGTTCTCCATATCTATATTTTTCCCCATCAATCTCACCATTTGCATTGTCGTCGATACTGCACCGTTGTTCTTAGTTTGCCCGGAAGATTCACGATTGCCTTCTTTGTTTTTAGATATCGAGACTGAGATCACGTTGTTTATCTTCTTTCTCTCATACGTTGTCCTCTGCATCTTCTTACATGCCACCTCCCTTATTTCGTCATCCGTCGTCAAGTGATCTCTCTTTTGGTTACTTGCTGCTTCAGTTTCCATCACTTCTTGGGTTATTGGAATATAAAAATCTACCTTAGGAAACATCTGCAGGTCATCGTCGTATTCGCTAATACTTGGCGCCCGCGGCCGTTCGCCACTTGGCGGATTTTTGCGGTCTAGGTTAGGTCCCGACACTTTTGGATATTTTACACTTCTGGCAAAGAGTACAGATAAAAGATTTTCCGGAAGAGCACTAAAAGAGAAGTGAGCTCGCCTCTCAGCAAAAGGCTTTTGAAGCCTTGAAAATCTCCCGATAAGTAACAAAACTAAGTTCACAGTAACAAACTGCGTCCTATCGCCTTGCCGCCATAACCGGAAGTCCAGGTTAGGAAAACTGTTATACGACGATATACGCCTCACTTCAGTAATTCCTGTTATCCTAGCGGCATGGAAGGTGATATTATTTTAAAAAAGTTTTAAAACTTTTTTTAAATAATATCACCTCCCATGTCGCCAGGATAGCAGGAGCCACCGAATTGAGGCTTACGAGCGTCCCAGTTCATTCACGGGGCACGGCTATGGCTGCGTTCGGGGAGCACGCTACTAACGCTACCGCGTTTTTTTTATCTTTATCGCTCCTTAGATATACAACAAGGGTAGAATGACACGGTAGCACTGAATAGCGCTAATAGCGAACTCCCCGAACACACCTTATGGGTGTGTTCGCGGAGCTCACTATCAGCGCTATTTAGCGTTACAGGCTGTTCGCAGAGCTACAAGATAGCGCTAACAAACGCTATCATGATTATTAGTGGTAGCGTTCTATATCATAACTGCACGCTACCAACACTATTCCTTCCGAAGTAGTGCACTAGTAGCGTTAGCGTTCGGTGAGCTTCGCGAACACTCGGTAGCATATAGCGAATTTGGTTGTATGCACTAGTGAGCGCTAAAGCTTATTCATAGTATGTTATTATATTTAAAAATTGTCTTAAATAAATTCTCAAATATTTTCAACTAATAATATATAAGGTGTAGTAAATAGAAATCCATTATTTTTGCATGAAATTGAAGGCTTTATTTAGCATAGTTAGAATGATCCGATTTAAGTCAAATATGCACCGTTTTGTTCGATAACTTGTTGCCATTTTGAAGGTAATTCCATTATGCCTCTCTCATAGAAACCCTTGTCCCTATTGGCAAAAAACTGGGACAGTCGATTTTCACAAGCTTCTCTTGAGGCGAATTTTTCACCAGCAAAATCATTCGCCATAGACAGGAACAGGTGGTAATCACTTGGTGCCAGGTCCGGGCTATAAGGTGGATGCATAAGAACCTCCCAACCAAGCTCCTGGAACTTCTAGCGAGTCACTATCGATGTGTGTGGCCTGGCGTTGTCCTGATGGACCACAATTCCTCTCCTATTGGCCAAAGCTGGCCGCTTCTGGGCGATTGATTCCTTCAGACGGTCCAATTGTTGACAGTACAGGTCCGAATTAAGAGTTTGGCCGTAGGGGAGCAGCTCATAGTGGATGATTCCCTGCCAATCCCACCAAACACACAGCAAAGCCTTCCTGACCGTCAATCCTGGCTTGGCCACCGTTTGCGCCGGCTCACCGCGTTTCGACCACGACCGTTTTCGCTTGACGTTGTCGTAAGTGACCCACTTTTCATCACCAGTCACCATCCGCTGCAGAAATGGGTCGATTTTGTTGCGATTCAGCAGCGATTCGCAGATGGAAATTCGGTCCATGAGGTTTTTTTGCGTTAACTCGTGTGGCACCCATACATCGAGCTTCTTTTTGTATCCAGCCTTATTCAAGTGGTTCCAAACGGTTTTTTGTGCAATGTTTAGCTCCTGGGCAATCGAAACAGTGCTTACATGACGGTCGGACTCGACGATTTCCATTATTTTATCGACATTTTCGACAATTGGCCTTCCAGAGCGTGGTGCATCTTTGACATCAAAATTACCGGAACGGAATCGACGAAACCAAAATTGCGCGTGATTGGCTGTTACAGTATCAGGACCATAAACACTATTCACATTTTCAGCCGCCTGGCTTGCGTTTTCGCCTTTATCGAAGAAAAACTGTAAAATATGGCGTATTTTCTCTTTGCTGGTGTCCATCTTTGACGCGCGCTCAAACAATACTGAGTCAAACAATCACAAAACTGTCTGAGAAGTTTTTTTTAGTACAAAATCTTATTTTTCTAACGCTATCTAGCGTAAACCGATTGCACTTATACAACGCGAGATATACATTACTAAAGCCATCTATTGGAAAAATAATGGATTTATTTTTACTACACCTTATAATATGTACAACATTCGTACGAATCATTTTATTAGCTAAAATGTTTTTAAATATATATTTAAAACACGATCTTAAATATAAGAATGTACTATAAACAAGCTTTAGCGCGCACTCAGTGCGCACTAGTGCAAGCTACCGAATTCGCTAATAGATAGTACTTATATGGTGGTTAGACCATTATATATTTAATATCTTACGCAGTTTTAGTTGATGTAAAATGGCGTAATAATGACAACAACAACAGCAAACAGTTATGTAGAAATTAATCTTCACGATGCAGAAAGTGGAAAAGAATTTTATATAACACTGTCTCGAGCTGAAAAGAATTTTATATAACACTGTCTTGTGCTCTCAAAGCACAAAACGGTAAGAGTTAGTAACGTTCTGAGGACGTTTTGAGTAGATCGCAATGCGTATATTGCGATCATCTCAGAATGTTTTCATATGTACTGCGATCGACTGAGTACGTTCTGAGTACGTTCCTATGTCTGGGGTAGCAGCTACTATAGAATTTCGCTGCGAATGTCGTGCGAATGTTCGCAGCGATGTTGACAGACTCAGGACGGAATGAAAACTGGAAGGTTTCAGTACATCACGTATAGACGCACACACACATGTGCAGCTAGGCGCGTGCGCTCATATATAGGTTAAGTTATTAATTGGATATTTTTATTTCATTATAAATTCGTTTTTATTAATATAATTCTTTTACAAATGAATAATATACTCTTTTATTGAGATTATTTATAACAGACACAAATTTTTATAAACACAAATAGTCTAATTGATTGCGATTCATCGCCTCCGCGGCGTTTTCGGCCGTCGGTGAGCGACGCTTTCAATTACTTGGAATCGATGGGACCCAGCAATAGCAGAGAATCTTACACTAGGAACCTTTACTGTTAATGGCATCCTCACCTAAAACCAATAAACAAATGCTATGCGGCTTTGCAACCTAGGATAACCTCAAACTCTTTATCAGAATATTTGTATGAAAATTTATACGAAATATTAAGATATATTATGTAATTTATATGTAAAAATTGTTTTGCTAACTTTATTCAATATTTTATGGAATTAAAATTAAGGAAGAAAAAGGATTACCTTTGATATTAATTAGATCGATCAATCGATCTACCTCGTCACTGCTCGTCACCACATTAATGGACGATACCCACGCTACTCGGATACCGGAAAAAGATCGAAATAGGAATGGCGTATCAGATGGCGTTGGTATACGTACCGTTTCTATATCTTGAGTCGGTATTTGAGAAATACGCGCGCGATACAAATGCGTACGTATCATTTCAGTCAAACCTGAGAATGTACGCACGCGATAGAAAAGCGTACGTATCATTTCCGTATCTCTGAGTGAAATCTGAGAACATTCGCGCGCGAAAGAAAACTGAATGATATTATAAGTGACGTTCTAGCGTTCAACTTAGTACGTTACAGATGATCACAGTACAATGAGTACGAAAATGGGATGATACGCAGTACGTCGCGTGCTGTTAGGGTCCTCACTTTAAAATAATTTTTCATTGACTTTAAATAAAATATAGATGTGTTGAAAAGTTTACAATTATAATGCTGTTTTTAATCATAATCATAACGCTGTTCTTAATTTTAAAGTGTCTGCTTTTTACCCTATAATTGCATTCATTTTCTTTTCTTCCTGTTTCACTAAAATGTTACAATTAATTACTTGTAGGTAACTTTTGTGTAGATGGCTTTTGCAACAACTTTATTAAACGTTGCATGTCAAAAATGCACGAGCACTGTTACATATTTTAGTGAGAATCTTATTAATATTGTTTATGCTCACATAGCACAAAAGTCAATGTTATCATTGTTAGAATGCCAGAATATTTGCAGTAAATTATATTTTATTGAATGTCAATGTAATGTTATATTAATGTCCGATATTATAGAGTAGCAATGTTAATATTATTAAAATATTGGGGTAACGTAGCAAAATAGTTATATTTTTGTAATAGCAATATCATATTGCAATAATATACCAAATGTATGTATGAAAATTTAACGTGAAAGCAACATGTACTATATTGATGTAACATTGCCTGCTAAGATTGTATTGATTTTGAATGCATATATAAATATAATATTTTCATATAATGAAATTTATATCATATCATGCGCATATTATTCGAGGATGCGCAGAGAAGACACATACGAAGAATTATTAAGTATTTTTTCGTCAAAATCGGAGGTGAGGAGTGTAAACTGTATAATTACCAAAAATTGTCCATACATAATTATGTAAAATTATGTAAAATTATATATAATTATACTTTACTATATATAACTCGCACAGAAAGGAACTGGCTGAAGCGCCCACATAAAAGTGATGATTGGTCTATACGTATAGAAGTTATACATGGACGTAGGAATATCTGAACGGAGCGTATTTCACGGAGAGTGAAGCCACAGGGGTGAGAGGAATGAAAGTCGGAAGTGATCACCAAATATGGCGGCGGTCTATATCATGAAGCACAATATCTTGGTATAGTGAATTGGAAAATGTACAAAATGAATACGTGTGTATGAGTGTGTGTGAATATAAAGTTTTACCCTGATTGCAACTCTCTGTTATATTAGGACCTTAACTTAGTTTCCGCCCAAAAAATACTGAGAAAAAGCATTTATTGTAAAAAATTTATTTAAATTATTTCAATGAAAGTATTTTCCATCACTTTCTACAACTTTTTGCCATCTTTCTGGCAACTGGGCGATACCATCTCGATAAAACGATGTTTGTTTCGAAGCAATCCATTCGTCCACCCATTCTCGCACTTCTTCAACATTTCGGAAGCGTGTACCACTCAA
>NW_022639637.1:208309-213364 GCF_010583005.1 Odontomachus brunneus
TCACAAAGCAAAAGAAATTGTTGTTTAGGAAAATAATTGTGTATGCTGACTGAATGTTATCGAGAAATGTCGAAATTAATCACAAACTACCTGTTTCGTTAGTAATGACTACTAGAACTGTTTGCATTGCCATCTAACATTTGCGGGCGGAAACTAAGTTAAGGTCCTAATATTAAAACATACCTGTGAAATGATAGTCTTACTATTTTTACGTTCCCATTCTAGTTGTATTTTATTTTTCCGGCTTCTCGGTTTTCCGGCTTTTACAATGTTTCGCGTAACAATCCGGCATGTTCTACTATGAAATACATAGTCCTATCCATAAGGATCTTTCACTACAAAGATTAAAATCCTCGATCTATGTTATATATATATGTCACTTTTGATCATCAAAAATGGCCACGACGAAGATTTTCCCTCACCGCGCTGGCTTCACACTCCGCGTTCATAAAAATACGCTTCGTCCCGATATTCCTACGTCCATGTTATACGAAGTTTCTATATTCTCAATATGTCTTGAGAATGTACAAGATACGACATACTAGGAGAAATGTTATAGGTATGTTCTCAGTATATTACATACGTTTGCAGGACATTCAGTATGAAAATAATATATACGAATGATATCGTGTGCTGTCTGGGAAATGGACAACTAAACATAATTTGTCACTTTTTTTTGCTACAGGAGTTAATTTCTTTGCTATGATAACAAAAAATCTGTTCCTGTAACAAAATAGTAGTTAAAATTATAAATTATATTTAGTTGTATTTGTAACAAATTTACTACGTTAGCCACTTTTTTGGTTTTAGGAGCAGATTTTCTTGTTATCATAGCAAGGAAGTAGATTCCTGCAGAAGAAATAGTAGCTAATTATATTTAGCTGCCCATATGTAACAAATATTTTTGCTGCGGCAGAAAATTCCTTTTTTCCGTACTATAGTCGATAATTCAAACGTGTTTGACAATGTGTGTATATTTGGGTATATAAATAAACACGCAGATAACTGATAACACTGGGCAGCAATTTTTAAATTTTGTTTGAACTAAGCGCTTTTGGTATACTTTCTACATAATTCGAACGCCTTAATAAGAAAATAAAACAATAAAAAAATTTAGCTCGTAACAGTTTTTGAGAAAAGAATAGCGCAATTTTTATCCTTTAATCAATATTGGAAGGTTAATGTATGCAAATTTTACAATAAATATAAAGGGTCCAAATTTTATAATGATCTTCTACTTGACACCTGAAATATAATTCATATGATTCATAAGTTAATAAGTTAATGTATATCTTTGTCCCAGACAATCAGCAGACAATGTTTGATTTGCAATATTCTAAAAAATGTTTTTTTAATATTATTTTGCTGATTGGGATACTGATTTGCGTACCTACATTTATTTTTAACTTTTGACTACATTGTGATTACGTTAAGATTTGACATTGTAATTAGGTAATTTTATTTATTTTTTCTTTTAAATGATTTCTTATTTACAGATAATCAGTTCTATTTAATTTATGATTTTGTCACTTGGTACGAGTTTTCGATTTTGCCTCCTAAAGTTTTTCCTCATGTTTTATAGCCAGAAAATGGTCCATGATATTTTCCATGACTTTCACTACATTTTACAATATTGACTGTGAGGTGGAGCGCTTTATCGCTTGGGAATCCGTCCAGCAGATTTTCCATTACTTGCGAACATGGGTTCAGTTACAATAGTCTTAATTATCTTTTCTTCACTCAATCATTATGTACGTGCGTATCGAAATAATTGAATGCGACTATTACCGGATTAACTTCGTTATAATTTAAATTGAAAAAGATCCAGAAAAGGATCGAGACGTTGGTGATGCGTTTTACGATTTCCGTTAATAACATCTTTAATGTAATACGTAACTCTGGAATTTGAATAAATTTGTGCACTTCCTTCTTGTCTAACTTTCATAGACCCTTTCTTAGCATTTTTAATTTTGATTTTACATCTTTGTTTCACAAAGTATATTCGCCACAAATATAACAAAAGTAATTACTTCTGTTAATACACTTGCACAACATATTGCAGTTTTACTTGTAAAACAACGCTGTTAACAATGCTTGAAGCATAACGTTAAGAAAAAAATATATTTTCAATAAAATACTATCTCCTTTTAAGAGTTCCTAGCTAAATTAAAGTGAATTTACTCAGAGAACTTATTTACCCTTTAGTAAACTACATTGACAATAAAGCAATTTCTATAGTACTTAAGAGGATGTTCTAACAAGATGGTCTTACTATCAAAATATTGTTTATAACATAGCAGCATTGTCATGTTCTATAAAAATTTGCTAAAGATAAAAATGTTATTAATTTTGAAGGAAAATATATAAAAATATATTTTCGTGTATCTCTAATGTTACCAATGGCATCAATTTTGCTTGTTATATTTGAATTCAGTAAATTAAAATTAGTAAGCATCGGAGACTTTTATCTTGGTACTTTATCGGTCGTTTATCTGGCACAAAATGATTGTTAGTCAGTTAATAAAGACGACAACGTTCGTGAGTAACTGAAATACTTTAAATTTAACAGCAATGTCTTTTTTTTTATTTTTACAATAATGATTAAAAAATTAATCATTCACAAGTGGTGGAAGAAGAACTGGAGGTATGATTACTCGCGAGTAGATAGTAAACAAATCTAAGATATAATATTTTACTTTTATTTAAAAAACAGTTTACAACTGTAATCTTAAAGTGTTATCTATAGCACTCCATTCATCACTTTAAGAAATAAATATTTATTTGTTGATTCCTTCAAATTAATATATTAATCAATTATTCCAAAAATTGCAAAATGTGATAGATCTTTTATAATATTTAGAAGTAGCGAGTTGCAATATGTTTTAAAAGTAGTAAGTTGTTTCTTCGTTTAATTTTATTACAATTTTGATGAAATATATATTATCTGAATTATAAGTTTCTACACATGTTCTACACATGTTCTACACATTTTCTTCTATACAAATTTTATTATTTTACCATTAATAAAAATCCGGAAAAGGACTGAAACGTTTAGATATTTTGTAACTTTATTTTAACTATATTAAATATGAAATGAGAACAATATTTTTGGCTTATTATTGCACGATGTAAAACCAAAATTTGTACAAGACTTTATCGACTCTTTATTATACTACTTGATTATACAGAGTGTTTTAGACTCTCCACCGTAATTTTTGAGAGAACGTAGAAGAAATTGAGGTGAACATGAAAGTTCCATACCGTTTTGCGATATTCGCAATAAATCTCGAGATATGGTAGATAAACTGTAGTGACACTGTCTACCGTTCTACATTTATACCTTAAGTCAAACTGATCAAAAAAGTCTTCTATCATTTTGCAAATGACCAAATCTTTAGATTTTAATTAGAGAACATTTGTACATTATCGCACACAATCATGTAACAATTTTCTTTCATTAATAACTAAAAATCTACATGGTTATTTGTAAAATAATAACGGACTTTTTTATTCAGTTTAACTTAGTGTACAAGCACATGATGACAGACGCCACCACTATAGCTTATCTACTATATCTCACGTGATTATTCTGTTTTAATCTTTTTTAATTAATATCTCGACTATTATTATGAATATTGTAAAACGATATAGGACTTTTATATTTACCTCAATCCGTTCAATGTTTCCATAAGGATTTCGGAGGAGAGTCTGGGACATCCTGTATATCAACAGAATCATAACTTTTTTTATTTTAAGAGAAAGATTGCAATAATTATATCATTGCCCATATGTTTACTTTATTAAGTAACAATTTTTTTAAATTATTGTCTTTTTTTTTATATTGAACATTATAGTTGAATTATGTAAATTTTTAACGATTATGTATACATACGTATATCTGTACTTGTGACGAAGTTATATTATGATAAAGATATATTATGAAAAAGTAATTCATATGCATATAGGTTTCAAACTAACTGGATTCACTTAAAAAGCAAAACAGTTGTTTTAACTTTTTGGAATTATTTTAGTTTTTTTTATCGCATCCACATCTCATTTATACTTCTTATCCTAACACACTAATTAAATTAACTTTTTAAATGCTTGTGACACTTGTGATGTATTTAATTATATTTAAAAAATCTTTTAGTTCTCTCAAAAAAATTTTCTTACTTTTTTCATAAAATCAAAACATAAACTTTTGTGTACAGTTTAATTCGAAATTTTTAAACTATTCTTTCCCTTTCTTATCGTCATCAAAGTAGGCAGAATACAATATGATTTTATAATTTTTATAGAACTTCTTTGAAGATATAAACAACAAAAAAGAAAAAATGTAAACCGATTTAATTTTTCTGGAATTACTAGCTTGTGACATTTTACATCGTATAATTAACGTATAGTATACAGCATTATTAACGTACAGTATGCAGTTCTGTATTATCCTGTTTTATCATTATATCATTATAGGATAAACGTGTATTCACTGTCTCTAAACAACAACGTACACAACGATTGTTAATTATCTAGACTTGAAAGGAAAGCGTTTTTATATAAAAATTGTATAATAAATAAGTTAATTTTGTAATTCATTTTTTATCGTATCAGAAACTTTTATTGTACATTTTTATTTGCCCCTTCACGAGAACTCATTATATTTGCAACAAAGGACCCCGCACAAAACCTATGGAAAATGGTTTCCGGTTAAATTGACTGAAATTTCACTATGTTATAGTTTTCGCCATGCTGATAAAAAGTTATCATTGCACCAAGTCCCAAAAGTCAAAATTTCCCAAGATATAAAGGATCAAAGTAGTGAAATATGGTCATCCGCAGTAGTAAGACGTATGTTATAAGTGATAAATTGATATTTATTCACGAAATAAATAAAAATCGATTTTTACATATATATATGTTATAAATATTTAGTTCCGCAATATATATGTATATGTATATACAAGGTGGGGCAAAAGTATCGGACCGGTGAAATATCTCGAAAAATATAAGTTTTACAAAAAACTGTTTCAGATCTTAAAAAGATCTATTGTATTTATT
>NW_022639637.1:213374-214035 GCF_010583005.1 Odontomachus brunneus
ACACATACGAAGAATTATTAAGTATTTTTTCGTCAAAATCGGAGGTGAGGAGTGTAAACTGTATAATTACCAAAAATTGTCCATACATAATTATGTAAAATTATGTAAAATTATATATAATTATACTTTACTATATATAACTCGCACAGAAAGGAACTGGCTGAAGCGCCCACATAAAAGTGATGATTGGTCTATACGTATAGAAGTTATACATGGACGTAGGAATATCTGAACGGAGCGTATTTCACGGAGAGTGAAGCCACAGGGGTGAGAGGAATGAAAGTCGGAAGTGATCACCAAATATGGCGGCGGTCTATATCATGAAGCACAATATCTTGGTATAGTGAATTGGAAAATGTACAAAATGAATACGTGTGTATGAGTGTGTGTGAATATAAAGTTTTACCCTGATTGCAACTCTCTGTTATATTAGGACCTTAACTTAGTTTCCGCCCAAAAAATACTGAGAAAAAGCATTTATTGTAAAAAATTTATTTAAATTATTTCAATGAAAGTATTTTCCATCACTTTCTACAACTTTTTGCCATCTTTCTGGCAACTGGGCGATACCATCTCGATAAAACGATGTTTGTTTCGAAGCAATCCATTCGTCCACCCATTCTCGCACTTCTTCAACATTTCGGAAGCGTGTACCACTCAA
>NW_022639637.1:218270-219421 GCF_010583005.1 Odontomachus brunneus
TGATTTTAGCAGATTGATCTTGGGTGGCGTTGCCAAGGTAAAAAATCAGTTGTTTTCACGGCTACTCACAATCAGTTGTTTTCACGGCTACTCACAATCAGTTGTTTTCACAGCTGTTCAAAATCAGTTGTTTTCACGGCTACTCATAATCAGTTGTTTTCACAGCTACTCAAAATCAAAACTGATTCTGAGTAGCCGTGAAAACAACTGATTTTTGACCTTGGTAACGCCACCCAAGATCAATCTGCTAAAATGAGTAAATACAATAGATCTTTTTAAGATCTGAAACAGTTTTTTGTAAAACTTATATTTTTCGAGATATTTCACCGGTCCGATACTTTTGCCCCACCCTGTATATACATATACATATATATTGTGAAACTAAATATTTATTACATATTATATATATATGTAAAAATCGATTTTTATTTATTTCGTGAATAAATATCAATGTATCACTCTTATACTTATAACATACATCTTACTACTGCGGATGACCATATTTCACTACTTTGACCCTTTATATCTTGGGAAATATTGACTTTTCGGACTTGGTGCAATAATAACTTTTTATCAGCATGGCGAAAACCATAACATAGTGAAATTTCAGCCAATTTAACGGAAAACCATTTTCCATAAGTTTTGTGCGGGGTCCTTTGTGATTGTATTACAAATTTGCTCACGCACTTGCATAACAAAATTTTTCCGCGCGCGACTTCTTTAGTTTTAAGTAAATTTTATTGAACCAGAACATTAATCCAAGTATATAAAGTTGTTTAACATTAAAAGTTTAAAAGAATCAAAATAAAAAAATTAGAAACCACATAAAAAAATGTTATAAACTTTTTAGTATTTTAAGAAAATGCAAGAAAATGCAGTATTAAGAAGTTAACTAAAAAATTCTGAAAAAATTTCCGAAGCTCTATGAAAAGAAAATAAACAATTTTTATCTCTTACTATTTTTCGGTAAAGTTGGTAGAATTCGAGTAAAAAATTATTAAAACCAATAATTTTGTAGATATTTCCGTAAATATCTTAGAAAATCGTACGAAAAATTCATTCAAACAAAAGTTATTAGTTTCTTCACGAAAAATAAAATTCCGTAAGAAAAAATTATTGTTCCTGTTTAAAATGCAAAGTTGACTTTCGAA
>NW_022639637.1:220941-221779 GCF_010583005.1 Odontomachus brunneus
TATTTACGTAAATATCTTAGAAAATAGAAGTCGTATAAAAAATTTTTTCAAACAAAAGTTGTTTGCTTTTTCACGTAGAATAAAATGCCTTAAAAAAAATATGTATTTCTATCTAAAAAAACAAAGTTGACCTTGTCCTGACCTTGGCGACGTCATCTTAGGTTAAATAACTACTGTCGTTAAATGCGAATTTTTAAGCCTTACAACTTTTATTGGAAACATTTTTCTCTAAAATGCTCCCCCGCTGAGTTTTCTTGCCGTTGCCGAACTTATGGGACATGCTGTATATATATATATATATATACATATATATATATATATATATTAAAATATAATCATGCATGGACATATTCTATATGTAATTATATATGGAAAACATCTTTCCATCGGTAATATTCCCTCATCATTCCTTATCTATGTCCACTTTTATGTTTGAGAATAAGTCAAACGGCATTTATAAGGACTTAACAAATTTTAAATACTAATAGAATGTATATTTAATTTATATATGATTTATTATGTTGATAATATTATACTAAATCAGTTATTAATATACAATACATATACAATATTTATAAATCTCATCATGTATCAGGATCTTGAATAAGGTCTCGCTGTTTTCCAACAAATGGCGTTACCAGAACTGCGTGCGTGTAGTTTAAGATGATAACGCATCTATAAGAAAATACTATAAGCAAGCTTGAAATTCAATGTGTGTCATTTCGCCGAAGTGCAACTTTTTTTTTCATAGTATTAAACATGTCGAGTTTCGTGCCAAAAAAAGAGTATTTGCGGGGAATTTTACTGCACTACTTTATTAAAAAAAAATCTGCAGCTG
>NW_022639637.1:221789-222229 GCF_010583005.1 Odontomachus brunneus
TATGAAAAGAAAATAAACAATTTTTATCTCTTACTATTTTTCGGTAAAGTTGGTAGAATTCGAGTAAAAAATTATTAAAACCAATAATTTTGTAGATATTTCCGTAAATATCTTAGAAAATCGTACGAAAAATTCATTCAAACAAAAGTTATTAGTTTCTTCACGAAAAATAAAATTCCGTAAGAAAAAATTATTGTTCCTGTTTAAAATGCAAAGTTGACTTTCGAATAACCTTCAGAATGAACTCTGAGGTCAAAGTTAGGGTCATCTTCAGATGTCCCCCTCTGAACCTGACAACTTTTGTCTGAAACATTTTTTGAAAAAATTTTTCTTTTTTGAGATTTTTGCATGTATTGAATAAAATGGCCTACCCTATATATATATATATATATATATATATATATATATATATATATATATATATATATATATATATATAT
>NW_022639637.1:222239-222983 GCF_010583005.1 Odontomachus brunneus
ATATATATATATATATATATATATATATATATATATATATATATATATATGTTGTAATCTAGACCAAAAGAGGAGACACGTATTTTTTTATACGTGCCCAAACGGACTTTTAAGGGGCAAAACAATCCTTTGAAAAAAATTGGTTTTTTTCTTTAGAACCACGTTTCGTCAAAAGTATAACAGATAGAAAAAAGTTTTATCAACAAAAATTAAATGGTTTTAGGAGTACTTTGCAATGACAAAATCAAATATTTGAAAAATATAATGATTGCCATACCACCATTATAAATACTTTTTTTTTAATAATTTTAATATTTTGTTTACCAAAAAAAAAGTATATTTTACACCGAATTCAACCATATATAATAATGTGATTTTCCGACATATGAACTTGTTGAAAAATAGGTGGAAATATCCTCATATAACAGTATATCCTCATATAACGCCATCCGTAGCCGCCTAACCTACTCGATAATATACGCAACATGTACTTATCAAACTTCCTCATAATAATGGGAGATTAGTACTGATATGCAGAATATATACATATACATATACAGGGTGTCCCGAAGTCCCATGATGACCCTTGGTGAGAACGTAGAACGGATTGAGGTGAGCAAGAAAGTCCTGTGCCGTTTTGCGATATTCGCAATAGTTTTTGAGAAATTAATTATTTTGTCTCAACAAATCAGCGTACAGAAAGCGGCAGCGGAAAGAAAGATGCCTTCGGCCGACGTGCGACCG
>NW_022639637.1:224822-225215 GCF_010583005.1 Odontomachus brunneus
TTAAACATGTCGAGTTTCGTGCCAAAAAAAGAGTATTTGCGGGGAATTTTACTGCACTACTTTATTAAAAAAAAATCTGCAGCTGGAGCACACAAAATTCTTGTTGAGACTTACGGCGACTATGCTCTGTTGGAAACAACATGCAGAGATTGGTTTAGACGCTTCAAAAAATAATGATTTTGATGTTGAAGATAAAGAACGTTCTGGCGCACCGAAAAAGTTTGAAGACGAAGAATTGGAAGCATTATTTCATGAAGACTCATGTCAGACGCTAGCTGAACTTGCAGAATTATTAGGAGTTGATCACACAACAGTTTCGAAATGTTTAAAAGTATTAGGAATAATTCAAAAGCAAGGACATTGGGTGTCGTACGAGTTGAAGCCGAGAGACGT
>NW_022639637.1:225225-225501 GCF_010583005.1 Odontomachus brunneus
TACATATCACACATATATACATATATATAGGGTGTCCCGCGTAAGACGGACCAAAAGAAAAATATAAGTAGAACACATAAAAATGAACAAAAATTGTATAGGTCATTTTTCAAACAACCACGTAAAATTTCGAGATATTAATTAAATGTGCTAAGTTGGACAAATTAGAACGCGCGATGCGACAGGCGGGACATACGGCTCTCAGCGGTCGGCGAAGAAAATGGAAGAACGCACACGTACACGGATGTACACACGGAGCTACTCATTTCAGTATGC
>NW_022639637.1:225511-225829 GCF_010583005.1 Odontomachus brunneus
ACACGACAGGCGGGACATACAGTTCGCAGCGGTCGACAAAGAAAATGAACGATTGCTCGCGGGCCTATCTTATAGGCCAGAGAGGTGGGCCGTTTGGCATACGGAAATGGGTAGCTCCGTGTGTGCGTCCGTGTACGTGTGCGCTCGTCCATTTTCTTCGCCGATCGCTGCGAGCCGTATGTCCCGCCTGTCGCGTCGCGCGTTCTGATTTGTCCAAATATTTTAATTAATATCTCGAAATTTTACGTGGTTGTTTGAAAAATGACCTATACAATTTTTGTTCATTTTTATGTGTTCTACTTATATTTTTCTTTTGGT
>NW_022639637.1:225839-226059 GCF_010583005.1 Odontomachus brunneus
CGTACGAGTTGAAGCCGAGAGACGTCGAACGACGTCTTTTCACGTGTGAACAGTTGCTTCAACGGCAAAAAAGGAAAGGTTTTTTGCATCATATCGTGACTGCCGATAAGAAATGGATACACTACGATAACCCTAAGCGTAGAAGATCGTGGGATAAGCCCGGCCATGCATCAACATCGTCGGCAAAGCCGAATATCCATGGTTCGAAGCTTCTGCTCTG
>NW_022639637.1:226111-226282 GCF_010583005.1 Odontomachus brunneus
ATTAATATCTCGAAATTTTACGTGGTTGTTTGAAAAATGACCTATACAATTTTTGTTCATTTTTATGTGTTCTACTTATATTTTTCTTTTGGTTCGTTTTACGCGGGACACTCTGTACACACACACACACACACACACACACACACACACACACACACACACACACACACA
>NW_022639637.1:226292-239348 GCF_010583005.1 Odontomachus brunneus
TACACTACGATAACCCTAAGCGTAGAAGATCGTGGGATAAGCCCGGCCATGCATCAACATCGTCGGCAAAGCCGAATATCCATGGTTCGAAGCTTTTGCTCTGCATTTGAGCTGGGTGTAGTTTATTATGAGCTGCTCAAACTGAACGAAACCATCACGGGAGATCGCTATCGACTACAATTGATGCGTTTGAGCCGAACATTGAACGAAAAACGGTCACTATACGAGCAGAGACACGACAAAGTGATTTTGCAACATGACAACGCTCGGCCACATGTTGCACAACCGATGAAAAAACCTATTTGGAAACGCTTAAATGGGAAGTCCTATCCCACTCACCGTATTCACTAGACATTGCCCCTTCCGATTATCACTTGTTCCGATCGATGGCATATGGCCTGGCTGAGCAGCACTTCCATTATTATGAAGATGCTAAAAACTCTTGGATAACCTCAAAAGACGTCGTTTTTCCGACGTGGAATTCAAATGCTGCCAGAAAGATTGGAAAAAGTAGTGGCTAGCGATGGACAATACTTTTAGTGACATGTTTTTTACAACTTTTTTTAAATAAAACATTAATTTCCACGAAAAATCAGCGAGAACTTGTTCAAGGTTCTAATAAATAATAAAAATTATACGATTTTAATATAAAGATTTTTAGTTCATTAGTGGGTTTAAGGACTTTATATAAATAATCGATAGAATGATAGTTTTCAGGACAGACCCTAAACTTCCCGATAGACATATATAATTTTCAGATTCGTCTTGAAAACTGCCGAGAGTCCTCAAAACTGCCGATTCATGCCAAAAATTAACCCGAAAGGTACCGCTTGACATACATATATTTTTTGGTAGACAAAATTTTAAAATTATAACAAAAATTATTGAGTAGTGGGGGTATGTTGGCAATTATTATATTTTTCAAATATTTGATTTTGTCATTGCAAAGTACTCCTAAAACCATTTAATTTTTGTTGATAAAATTTTTTTCTATCTCTTATACTTTTGACGAAACGTGGTCCTAAAGAAAAAAACCAATTTTTTTCAAAGGAGTGTTTTGCCCCTTAAAAGTCCGTCTGGGCACGTATAAAAAAATACGTGTCTCTTCTTTTGGTCTAGATTACAACATATTTCAAACCCAGTATATAATTTCTAGTAAATATTGATAATAAAATTACTGTTAAATATTGATAGTAATCAAATACTGAGAATTATTGTGAAGGTGAGAGATGAGAAAATCATAATATTTAAAAAAATATATTTTTATATTCCTAATTTTTTCATGTCTTATAAGCCACTAGATATCGAAGGTTGACAAACACACTCCAAACTTTCGTGAATCCTCCCGCGATAATTTCGGTCCCAAGCGGTAATAATCACCAGTCACCCTCATCCATGTCCTGACTCCGTTAAAGTGTTGCTTAACCTCACGATCGAGCGGCAAGTTCCCAATGATTCCAACGATATTTTTACGATTTATGCTTATATAATATATCCTTATAGTGTTCATAGTATATTATAACATACCTAGCAAACACCATAATAGTTATAATTTTACATGGTGTTTGTTAGATAATTTGCTGATAGATATTGGAACAATGCAACAACATTCGATATGCGATGAATATTGATGTAATATAGTGAATCAGTGATAATTACTTTTAAATTTTTAACAGAATGTTATAATGATTAATTCAAACAAAAAAATAAAAAATCCAAGATAATCCAAATTAAACAAATTGAATTACTAAGTTTTGAAAGAAACTTTAAAAAAATACTATTTAACAATAGTGTTGTTTCATCAAATGACATGATTTCCTTGAACGAAATAAATCTTTGCAAAAATATGGTTCATCTAACAATACGAATTACTATCCATAGTAGCAACATTCAATTGTCCTTTAAACCGAATTTTTTCGGTTGCGGTAACCTTAATGCCCTTTCTTGTTGCTATATACCATTCAGTCCGATATCCTCTGTGAGAACAACAGAATAATCATCTACGATAACCATTTTTTTTAACAGAAAATTTTAGTTCCTCCAATCAAAAGTAATCGTTGATGTGAATAATTCTTCAGTTATTGGAAGAGACTTTTCTGTTATTACAACTGAACTTCGTGTAACAGAAAGTTTCTAGCTGTCACTACAGAATATTTTTTGCGTGTATCGTATCATCTTTTAAATCAATGTGATAAAGATATTAATGTGATTGTTAATATACTTATGGGTGATTTCAGCGAACACAACGATTAAGTGATCGACTTTTGGAACACGCATGCGACTGGCAGATCTAAAACTATAATTCAATCACAGATAAATTTTACAGTTGCGTAACCGTTGTGTTCCTTTTCGCTGAATACAACCATTGTTCCTTTAATCGCATAATATTTTAATATTATGTTAGAATAGTACAAAATTTCAGAACATGTAAACTTTTTCGCATTTAAAATTATTGCATTTTTGATTGCTGTGCGTTTATTTTTCAATATTTAAATCAAAGTTCGCATCACTAACCTAAATTAGATGTATCTTCTTTTTCCGACTCTTCGTGATTTGGCACATTTCTTTGTTCTTTCACCCCAATTTCTTCTCGTTCCTCCTGCAATTCCTTAGTAGGTAATTTTTCCGATGATTCCGAGCTATCCGATTCCTCAGCTGCATTTGCTATTTCGTTTTCAATTTCAGCTTTTTCCGTTGTTTCTTCCCGAATGACATCCTGCTCTGATGCGTCCTGCATATCTGCAAAGCAAATTGAAAAATATAATCTAAATATGTTGATTAAGTACATAAAATTATATGTTAATCAGAAAGATATGAGAAGAGTATCATCCATGACAAAAGTAGTCATTTCTGTCTTTCAAAGATGCGTTAAAACAATAGGGCTTGCAAAATTAAATTTCTCGATGAAGTGTGTTAGTTATTCCAATTTTATACACTATAGCGAAAAATCTTTAGTATGATTAGCATGACGAAAAGTCGAAAAGTTCTAATTACTGAATTTGTATTTTCTTAGCTTTCGTACAAATTGGAAAAAGGGAGATGTGGCTGTGTGATTTTTCAATGACAATCTTAAATAGCAAAATAAAAATGTACTAAGTCATCCTTGTTTTTTTCTTCAATCTCAATTCACTTCACCAAGAATAAAAGAAGATGAATGATCGTTAATATTTTTTGGCTGTTATTTCACCGTTTTACAAAACAAAGAAATTCTAACAAGATCGACAACGGAGTGCGGCGACAGTGTTTTGTTAATATGATTGTCGTCAATGCTGCGATGAATATAACGTCGTTAAATTGTAGAAACCCGGTAGTATATAAACCGCTCGCACCTCAGAGACGGTAAAACGAAATACGTTTCGATCGTGCAAATATGTGCGATCGTCCAAAAATTTTGGTTAATGTGCTTTGCATTCCATTATACATTATACATTAATATTAAACGTTACATTTTACGCGTATATGCTGTGTGTGAATTACGCCGTTCCTGCGATTCCTTCCACTGATACTTGTATATCTATCTACGATGATACTCGAGCAACATGGTGGCAACGGTGATCGTAAAGGAGTCCTCACCTTCTTTTACTGACATCTTGACGCTCTGCTTTAATCGGAGGCCTAAAAAATAAATGTATACAGCAATTATTCTCATGATTTTTCTTTTTTCGACATCGGTAATTTGTTATAATTTTACTTGTAATATATACATATCAACATATAAGTTTTAGTCCCGATCTACAATAAGTGTAATAAGCTTTAAGCCATAAGAAATTAATCATAATTGATTATTCCTCTATAATTCCACTGTGATTGGTCCATTAAGGCTTACTATATCTATTGTAGATCGGGACTAAATCTTTCGACTCCCAAGCGGGGTAAACCGTTCGCCCCATAAATGATTTTTTTAGAATAATTTTGTCAGAAAATTTAAATAATTTTTGTGGATCCTTCTAATTGATTTTTAAGTTATAAATTTTTATTTAAGACAAATAAAAATGCATACTATACACAATTTTCAAGAAAATGTAACTTATTTATTCGAAGCGAGTCATTCGTTTCTCTTAGAAACTTATATCTGGGAAACATGGGAATTAAAAGGTTAAGGGGATGCCAAAATGTGGATAACATACTCCAAAAATGTTAATAATGTAGAGACGGCTGTCAAGACTTCATGTCTACTATTAACATTATCGCACTACCCTTTTCGTATTTCTTATAGATACGTATAGATCTTCACTAAAAGAAAAAATTTTGCTAATTTTACAAAATATCAATAACAAATAGTTTGTTGATATGAGACAACAAATGATCCCTTAGTAGAAACAAATTATATGTTACTTTCAATTTGCTGCAATTTAAGAAATACTTCTCTGTAATAGAGACGTAATTAACTTAACCTACATAGACGATAACAAATGTGACTTATATCTCAGGCAATGTATGTTTACTAAATGGCAAATGATAAAAAATAATTTACAACAATAATTGTTCCATCTGTTTCTTTTATTATCGTCAAACAGTAAACATGCTTCTACTGAGGGATTTTTCTTAATGTTATTTGAATATATGCTGTTTTGTTTTACACCATATTTAGTAGAAAACATAATCACGTATCTATAGAACCTCCTTGCAAAGTTTTAGTATATTTTTAAACTTCTAAATTCAGTTATTAATTTTCTGAACAGAACAAATATATATTTGTAAAAGTTGCAAAACTTTTGTATCCGGCAAATATTTACGCTCATTAACGGTTTAAAATGCCATTTTTGAAATTTTTATTATTCTTATTGCATATGAAGCAATTTTCTAATTAATTTTTGTATGTACTTTCATTGTGTAAGAGCATTTGTAATTTTGTGCAAAAAATACGACAAGAGTCGCAGTATATATATAAAAAAAGTAATGTACCGTTTGCAGTAATAATTTGCGGGTACTAAGTTAGAGATAATAATGTTTTGTTTGACTTCATGTTAATATATGTGTACGTACATTAGGTTTCTATTAAAATATGTATACACATCCATCTACTAACGCCACTGATGTAGCATTCGTGAACTGCTATGTCACATATGTACACACGTACATACGCATGTGTCTAATTTTTCATGACAAAATATACTTTCCTAAAGTATATTTTTGGAGATTGGAAGACAGCGTTCCCCTACGAATATTTTGTTGTGTACCAATAACTTATTTCATAGCAATCACAAGTTTTATATAAAACACATATTGCTTTATGGAGACAAATCCAGACTCCATATTCAGAATTCTTTTTCATTTCTGGGATAAAATCTTTATTTACATTAAAATGTATACTTAATCGGGTAAACGGATGTGCAATAAAAACGACATATTATCATATGAAATTTTAGGGCGTCTGATGGTATTCTGACATACACACACGCGGACGCACACATATACATCTTCTTAATGCATAGTAACTAATATATATATATTCTAATGGAGTCTGAATATGGAGTCTGGATTTGTCTCCATCAAGCAATATGTGTTTTATATAAAACTTGTGATTGCTATGAAATAAGTTATTGGTACACAACAAAATATTCGTAGGGGAACGCTGTCTTCCAATCTCCAAAAATATATTTTAGGAAAGTATATTTTGTCATGAAAAATTAGACACATGCGTATGTACGTGTGTACATATGTAACATAGCAGTTCACGAATGCTACATCAGTGGCGTTACTAGATGGATGTGTATACATATTTTAACAGAAACCTAATGTACGTACACATATATTCTAATAATATTACTAATAATTTTCAACAACATGCACAGATATATGCATTAGAGACAATTGAAAATCGTATTAACATCATCATAATAATCAATCGTAATGATATGATCGTAGTAATAAAGCATGTAGAAGAAAACATGCAATAATCGACATTCGTTGCAGCACTCGGCAGCTTTTATCTTTTTTTGCCCGAATTTAATTAAATATTAAGATGTATGAGAACTTATTAATTATTTATTGAACATTTGCCAATTATTTATTATTTGTTTATTTTTAAATCCCTATACTCTTTTAAATACCTATTCCTACTCCTTAATATTTCATGAAACCTACGCAAGTGTACCAAAAATAGGCAGAGTGTCGACGATTGAAAGTTTTTCCTTACTTCTCTTTAATCAATAAACGAAGACTTATCATTGATGCTCTTATGTCAATTTCAAGGAATATAAATTCACAATAAAACTTATGGGCATACATTTCTTGTCATCAAGTTCGAACTATTAAGTGCAATCGAGTATTGAATCGGTATATAGAGGGGATTTATATCAAATAAAATATCATGATTGTAGAAAAATGACCATATCGATATCGCATAATTAATATATTCATATTAAAATCAAAATTTATACTAAAACCAAAATTTATATGTATATTACAGAAATTAATTAATATTTTGTTCACATGTTTTTCAACTCAATAGAATACTATTCCTTATACTTCCATGAAATCTTTGTAACACTGCATGTATATTTAAGTCCAAACAAACTTATATGATACTTGTTGGTTTACAAATGCTAATATCTTTCAGAAAAATTCTCCTCGTGTAGTAGTTGCAATCGAATTGCATAACTATCCGATGCAAATAAAATGCACGACGTATCTACATGACATTTTCAGATCTGGTAAAACTCATCGTTATTAAAGCTAAAGTGAAGCAAACGAATTTAAGTACATGAAATACTTAACGAGGTATTTTCGAAGCTTTCGGAAGCCGTTTCGCGCGAAAATAGCTGACCTGTTTTCATACGATCAGAAATTAGGAAGAAGAAGGCTAGACAACGCGCAGAGATTTGCATGTACAGCGACCATGGATAGATAGGCGGCAGTAGCCAATGCGATGCCACGAGGTCGTGCTTTATTAATAGGCCGGGCCGGTTATACAGAGCAAGTAGACGCCTCCAAATACTCCCTCGAGAAAGTGCTCACGTTTCACTTATAGATTTCTCGTTGAAGTGCAACGTAATTTTGTGCGATTCCTCGAACACGAGTAACAGCGCGTGAATGAGATTGTTCACGAAATTGGATGCACAATGAAAAAAAGACGCCCGACGTCGTGATTTTCATTCATTGCAACTTCCTCCATCTGCTTCTTCCATCTCCTCATATCTTTGACAAATAATCGAGGGATTTCGCTACGCAATTACTTGAAGAAACACTCGAAAAAAACATAAAAAAATAATATATAAAAATTTGAAAATATGTTCAACTTCCCGGATGGAGTGTGAGGATATTCTATGAATGTTCTATGAATATTTCTTACGAATATTTGTACATTCTATAAATGTACTACAAACATTATTATACATTCATAATATATTTATAGTATACTCAATTAACCAACTATAAATTATTAATAAATATGTATAGAATATTTAAGAAAGGTAGGTTAATTATACATTGATTTTGCTTTTACAATTACAAAAAAGTAATTCATGTATTTCATTTTATATATAAATTTTATTGCTAAACTATAATAAATGCATATTATTTAGGACATTTGGAAAATTTTTCAGTTATATGAATACATTGCACATGCATTGCATGCATTGCATGCAGCAAATAAATCTTACGAATGTTCTAAGAACGTTTTTTTCTATTATAAATATATGAATCTTTGTCTATATACAATATTGTGTAATATTTATAGAATATCCGATTTATATATTCTGGAATTAAGAACTAATTAAAGTACTCATAAATATTCAGAATACTCATAGAATATCTTGTGCTATTAAGTTTAAAAATGCCTTTCTTGAAAAGAACAAACGAGTAACTTAATAATTTATGCAACTTTGACTAGCTTTATTTATGTATACTCACTTTTAAAACGGTTTGAACACCTTTTTTCGATGTAGTTCAAAACGCAATCGATGGTTCAATAAGAAATAAGAAATCTTAACGTCTAAATTTAATAAAAAATACATTCTTTTATTAAATCATCGATTTCGTTCCAAAGTGCATGGAAAAAAAGTGCTTAATTTTTGTAATTGAAACCAAATGTATATATGGTATTCGATCATCGTTTTATATTTAGGGACAGTATTCAATCTGATTCGTTTCTCTTCTCTATTTCTATTCAGTCAATATTATACTCAGTCGCTGTATGTTTCGATCATAACCGTGACTTTCGGTAAATTACTCTATATGGCGACACGCCAACTATTACTTTGCCATCCTATTACTCAAAGCTCGCCTTTATTGGGCTCATGATGACGATCTTGTCGTCGAATTCTCGCCTCATCTCGACGGTCACGTATTTTCGGATACAAGAATGCGGTTCCCGTATATCGCTTTCTCATTTGCAAATCTCGATCCATACGAATTGAAACAGTTTTGTATAAGCTATACATATAACTACATGCATCTATCGATTGCGTGGTTAAAGTAATCTAAATTTTTTACATGATATTAGTAATTAAAAATGTATATATTAGAATTATTCTTAATTTAATCTTTAATATCTCCACTTCTTATGCCGAAGACAAACAAATATAGAACAATATATTAGCGAACATTACAATTAAAACGTCAGAACCATGTATGCATTTTATATTTCCAAAACATTTTTAAAAGAAATGTTAAGAGTGTTTATTTATGCAATCATACGACAAATGTATACAAAATAAAGAATAACATTTATAAACAATGTATTGTTTACATTCTTATATATATATATCGATGTAACGTGATTGATGAACGTGATTAGTATTCAGCGAACGTAAAGGTTGTACAATCATAGTTGTACAACCGAGTAAAATTGATCTATGATTGGTGTGATTTTTAAATTTACCAATTGCATCCATCTTCCAAAAGTCGATCATTCAACCGTTGTGTTCGCTAAACGCAGCCTTTAGTGATCCATTGTGCCTATTATGTTCAAAACACACTAGTTGTCGCGGAAGGATCATTGGTAGCAATACAAACCGAAGAATAAATGCAAAAAGAAGAGTCTTTTACCTTTAAGATTCGGAAGATTAGCGTCGATGGCAGTAGTACGGCAAATCCGCGCCTTCAGGAGACTGCGCGAGTAGCTGTCTCGTCACCAGTGAACTCGCCGTTTTGGTGGTTATTGGCGATGGCGGTAGTGGTGGCGGTGGCGGCGGCAACGGCGGCGGCGGTATACTGCGCTGGATGATTCTCCGCTATCAACGTTGCCGTTAAAAGCATAGCGTCACCGGACCCAAATTAGACGGTCCGAAATAGCAAAATTATTAGCGATGGCGGCGGCAGCGACAGCGCTATAGTATAACCGGTCTATACGCAGCATACCGTAATATCCGACTGCGGAGAGTAAACGGGATACGGTCCAATACGTTTCCGCTACCAATATGTGCCACTCGATGTGGGACTCGTTCATCCGGCATGGACACAGAAGATGTTGCGATCTCAACGTAAAACATTCTCGCGCAAAAAAGTTTCGGGAAAAGTGCAAGTGAAATGCGAAATCTGAAGTGTGATGTTATCACATCGTTAAACTAAAAGGAAGGAGTTTGCGAAAGTGCTAAGTAACACACTTATTATTTCGACGTTGAAAACATCGACACTCGTAATTACAATTATTAGAATAATTAAGCTATAGATCTTGCATCAATTTTTCAATCCTTTTATAGATTATAGTAATTGTGCAGTGAATGGAAAAATGAAAAAGGAGTTACAAATGTATTTTGACATATTATAGGGAAATTCATTTTTTTAACCCTTAACATGCCTTAAATTTAAAATTTTTCATGCTTAGAGATATTTTTATTATATAATAAGCCTCCCATGTTGGAGGTTATTATAGTTTTTCTATTATTTAAATCTTTATTATTATCAATATTATAAAATTACTGTTTTTATTACTATCAATATTATAAAATGTATGTAATTTTTTTTTATCAAATGTAGTAACATATACTTGTGTATATATTTTACTTAATCTATAACATTTATAAATGTTATTTTAAGCATTGTGTTTGCGGGTGAGAAAATCAGAAAGACATTATTTATATGCTTTTAAAAATATAGTTTCATTCTTTATTTATTCAAAGTATAAAAACGCAATTCTTTATTATTAATGAAAACATTTATTATTTACGCATTGCATTGTTTTTCCAGTGTGCATATTATGCTCAAATATTAGATGATAAATCAAGATGATTAAATATTAGATTAAATCGTCAGAAAATTAATAGATGGAAACATTAAAATCATTGATTCACGATTTGTTGTAAGTAAAAGTTCCCTTATATGTCGGCATTGATGTCGCCTGCATGCCATGCTACATGCCACACGATCCATACACTCACGCATTTCATTGTTACTGTATTTCGTCATACGAGATCATTAATAGTCGGAAAATAAAAAATAGAGATTATATGGTAACGTATAAACTCTATTATTATGCGAAAATAGTAATCCTAATATTTCTATAACTTTTGTTCAATATTTAATAGTTATGCAATCATAAATATAAACAATGAATCGTTGAAGTTTAAAGTAAATATTTAATACTATCTTGCCACACTTGGATCATTTTTAACCAATCTATTTTTAATCTTGAATTTTCGGCAAACTAGTGAAATGAGGATTCTTTGCGCTAAAAAGCTATAATTGTCAGGAATAATAAGTTTAAATACAGTTAAGCAATTTTAATTACCTGTCCTACAGAAAAGGTATAACATTGTTTTGGGATTATTTTCGGCTGCAGTGTACCAGATTAAGATGTGAAAGTGTAAAATAAAGATAATTTTTTTTATAATTCAATTCTTTGCACTAATCTCCATCGTTCCATCGCTCAGAAAATTACCTCAATTTATATAATATTTGCACGTATCTCTCAGATATTACCATATTTTAATAAAACTATTAATTGATTAAAACCAACTTTTTCTATATTTCTGAATATTCATAAATTCTTCTAATCACGAAACGTAACTGTGTAAAACTATAATCTAATTATGTACATCAAATTAAGAGACAAAATTTTGAGCTACATGGGATATTTTGAGTCATATAACAATGAAAAGCAGAAGATGTTAAAAGAAGAAGATAAATGGAGAGGGGCGTAATTTTACTGCTCATCGTTTGGCCACAGCGCCACTTCGAAATTAGGGACTGTATATAACAAATATTGCAAGAGAGAGAGAGAGAGAGAGAGGAGGAGGAGGAGAAGGAGGAGGAGGAAAAGAAAGAGAGAAGAAGAAGAAAAGAGAAAAAGGGTTAAATATAACATATAAAAGAATTGTATTTAAATAGCTTTTTTACATATTTCGTGTTATATTATATATAATTAAGATTTCTGTACCATCATGAATCATGAATCAAAGAAAAAATTCAGGTAAATAATTCTCTTTGTAATAATTTTAATAAAATTTATATTATATATAATTATCACACATACACATATACACCGCAAAAACATGAAACTATTATTTATTTCGTTTCTTGATTGAAAAAATGATGTGTTTTCGTATATTCAGATAATTATAATTTTTTATGAATTATAAAATGTGTAATATTCTTTTCCTAAAAGTTCAAATATCAATAATTCTAGAATATTAATATTTTTTAATTTTCTTCTTTTAGAAAAATTAAAAATTTCTATGTAAATTTTTATTTTTATCGCGTTTTTTCATATTTGTTTTTTTATGTTATAATAAAATAAAATATTTGATTAAAAAAGTTTACTAGTACTTCTTATAATATTCTATAATTATATTCTATAATTATATTCTATAATTCTACGAACTTCAAAGTATACTTATGACTTTTTAGATTTTTATTAGCACTTTCACGAAATTTAAATATACAAAATCAAAAACGACTTTAACATGCCGAATTAAGTTGCCAGAAAAATATGTACTATATAAGGATTAATAAGTGATTCATAAACCCATATATAGTTTATGCTTTGAATGAGCAACAGGAGTTGGTTTGGTGCAAGTAAGAAAACCAGATCAGCTGATTCGAAGTAAACCTGTCTCACACTGCTGCTGTTTCGTATCTCACTTTCTCTGTTCTTCCTTTCTATCGATGATCGCGGTGACAGCCCCACCCGCGGCATCACCCTCTCTCCGAGGTAATCCACGAGGTCATCCGTCCGTCAGTGGAAACCGCTTTCCAAGTAGAGCCTGTTAACCTACTCGAGCTTCAGTACACTCACTGCCTTCGGTTCTTCGCGCTGTGCGAAGCATAAGTGCGCTTTTGATCTATGTCAAAGATCTCGTAGACGTATTCGGTAACTTGGGTAACTAACTTTGGATGCTGATAGATCAACTTTATAAGCAAAATCGTAGGTAATCTTCTACAATCTTTTGAGATTTAAGTATATATATCAAGGACAAACACTCTCTTTTGGCTCACTACAGCCGCGAGATTACGGTTAAGCATAATGTACTAGCGTGTCGGCGTCTCAGATGGTCTTAGCTCGAATTTTCGTTTTGTTTATGATCAATCAATTAGAAAAGCAAGTTAATATTTTCCAACTATAACGCGAAGTTCTAAAGACGCCTAAAATATATTGAAATGTCTATAGCAAAATTGAATGACGAATTCGCGATGTCTTTTAAACATTTTTACTTTGTACGTGCTCTTTATTGTCGATATTCTATTTTATTAAATAAAAAATATCTAATGTTTTGACTTTCTAATGTTTATATGGTGTGCAAAATATATAATAATACAACGCACAAAGAAGAATTTATTCATAAACGTAATCTACAGTTCTTTATCCAAAATCAAGGATTCATACAGAAATTTTATATTTGAATACATTAAGGTCCAGAGACTGATCCGAGAAAATGAAAGGATGGTTTGATGCCTTTCGTAATGATGGCGGCCCAACACTCTATAGCTACAGCAATCGCACTCCCGTTACAGGTGACGTTCCTCTCATCATCGTATTCGTGGTATTCGGTACCCTGTTCACAGCATTCTTAGTTATATTCCCAGGTGTCAGAAAAGAGGTGAGCAAATTTCTCGCTTTTTAGGCAAATTATATAATGCATTATACACACACACACACACACACACACACACACA
>NW_022639637.1:239533-239635 GCF_010583005.1 Odontomachus brunneus
ATCGTAAAATATCTCGTAAAATATTCTTCTTTCGGTTATCTTGTCTTAATGCTTTTTTGCACAGAATAATGAGACAAATTAATTGGCTTAAAAAAAGCACAA
>NW_022639637.1:239768-247807 GCF_010583005.1 Odontomachus brunneus
TTGACCTGACCTTCGCTACGCAACCCAAGGTCAAATTGATGTGATCAGTAAATACATCTTTTTAAACGCCACAACTTTTATCTGAAACATTTTTTTCTAAAATGCTTAGTTTTCGAGATATTTCACCGGTCCGGGACCTTTTGAACACCCTGTATATATAGGGTATGCCAAAATTGTGGAAACGGTCGAATAGCTCGAAAAAAAGCATTTAGGAAAATGTTTCAGGGTTACAGGGTTACAAAAGTTACAGGGTTTCAGAAGGTCTATTTAATGGTCGTATCAGTGTTGACTTTAGATGGCGCCGCCAGTCAGGTGGAAGTCTACTTGCAAAATTATTAGATTCAATAATTTTTTACTCGAATTGTATGAACTTTACCGAAAAAAAACAAGAGATAAAAATTGTTTATTTTCTTTTCATAGAGTTCAGAGAATTTTTTCAAAATTTGTTAATTAATTCTTTAATATAGCATTTTCTTGCATTTTCTTGAAGTATTAAAAAGTTTATAAAAAATTCAGAAAAATTCTTAGAGCTCTATGAGAAGAAAATAGATAACATTTATCTCTCGCTATTTTTCAGTGAAGTTGATAGAATGCGAGTAAAAAATTATTAAAACCAATAATTTTGTAGATATTTCCATAAACATATTAGAAAATATTGGTTGTATAAAAAATGTTTTCAAATAAAGTTATTTATTTCTTTACGTAGAATAAAATTTCGTAATAAAAAAAATACATGTTTCTATTTAAAAAAGTAAAGTTGACTCTGATCTGACCTTGGCGGCGCCCCCCAAGCTCAAAACTGATACGGCCATTAAATAGATTTTCTGAAACCCTATAACTTTTGTCTGAAACATTTTCCTAGAAAATGCTCTTCTTCGAGATATTCGACCGTGTCCACAATTTTGGCACACCCTATATGTGTGTGTGTGTGTGTATATATACTGTATATACTGTATACAGTGTGTCCCATAAGTTCGGCAACGGCAAGAAAACTCGACGGGGGAGCATTTTAGAGAAAAATGTTTCGAATAAAAGTTGTAAGGCTTAAAAAGTCGCATTTAATGACAGTAGTTATTTGACCTAAGATGACGTCGCCAAGGTCAGAACAAGGTCAACTTTGCTTTTTTAGATAGAAATACATATTTTTTATTACGGCATTTTATTCTACATGAAAAAGCAAACAACTTTTGTTTGAAAAAATTTTTTATGCGACCTCTATTTTCTAAGATATTTACGTAAATATCTACAAAATTATTGGTTTCAATAATTTTTTACTTGAATTCTATCAACTTTACCGAAAAATATCAAGAGATAAAAATTATTTATTTTATTCTCATAGAGCTCTGAGAATTTTTTCAGAATTTTATATTAATTTTTTAGTACTGCATTTTCTTGCATTTTCTTGAAGTACTAAAAAGTTAACACAAATTCTGAAAAAATTCTCAGGGCTCTTTGAAAACAAAATAAGCAATTTTTATCTCTTAATATTTTTCGGTAAAGTTATAATAGAATTCAAGTAAAAAATTATTGAAACCAATAATTTTGTAGATATTTACGTAAATATCTTAGAAAATAGAGGTCGTATAAAAAATTTTTTCAAACAAAAGTTGTTTGCTTTTTCACGTAGAATAAAATGCCTTAAAAAAAATATTTATTTCTATCTAAAAAAACAAAGTTGACCTTGTCCTGACCTTGGCGACGTCATCTTAGGTTAAATAACTACTGTCATTAAATGCGAATTTTTAAGCCTTACAACTTTTATTCGAAACATTTTTCTCTAAAATGCTCTCCCGCCGAGTTTTCTTGCCGTTGCTGAACTTATGGGACACACTGTATATGTATATAAGGGTGGGGAAAAAAGATCGGTATCCTTGAGTAACTAAAAAAATATAAATTTTATAGAAAAATGTTTCAGACAGAAGTTGTAGGGTGCAAAAAGATCTATTAAATAATATTACTAGTTTGACCTTGGGTGGGGTCGACAAGGTTAGGTCAAGGTCAACTTTGCTTTTTGAAATAAAAATTTTTTATTCAGGAATTTTATTTTATATAAAGAAGCGAACTTTTGTTTGAAAAAATTTTTTATATGACCTCTGTTTTCTAAAATATTTACGGAAATATCTACAAAATTATTGGTTTCAATAATTTTTTACCCGAATTCTATCAACTTTACCGAAAAATAGCAAGAGATAAAAATTGTTTATTTTTTTCTCTCAGAGGTCTGAAAATTGTTTCAGAATTTGTTTAATTAACTTTTTAGTACAACATTTTCTTGCATTTTCTTGAAATACTAAAAAGTTTATAAAAAATTATTTAAAAATTCTCAGAGTTCTATAAAGAGAAAATAAATAATTTTTACCTCTTGCTATTTTTCGGTAAAGTTGATAGAATTTGAGTGAAAAATTATTGAAACCAATAATTATGTAAATATTTCCGTAAATATCTTAGAAAATAGAGATCGAATAAAAAATATTTTCAAACAAAAGTTGTTCGCTTCCTATTGTGAAATAAAATTCCATAATAAAAAATATATGTTTATGTTTAAAAAAACAAAATTGGCCTTGATCTGACCTTAGCGACCCCACCTAAGGTCAAACTAATAATATCATTTAATAAATCCTTTTGCACCCTATAACTTCTGTCTGAAATATTTTTCTATAAAACTTATATTTTCTGAGTTACTCAGGGATACCACCTTTTTTTCCCACCCTGTATATATATGTACCGTCTATGAAGTTTGGAAGCGATTATATTTTTGTGTGAAATAAAAAATCGTTTGTAAATATCATGAAAGTAACTGTTTATAATAAATGTTTATTGACATTGACGACTATCTTAGTGACCTAAGACAAACACCAACTTTCTGTGCCTATGTCTAATAAATTATTGCTGTTATCTACTTGCAGTTGAACACTTATTTTGTTTTGGTCACGTTTGAATCACAGAAATATGATGTTTACCCTCAATTATTCAACCATTGTATTATATTTAAATATGATCTTAATAATTGTATTCAAACATTTATGGACACAAGTTACATTTTTTGAGCTCAGTGCGCGTTAAAGTTATCAGTCTGTTGATCTAATTGAATTTTATTATTTAAAATGGCAAGAAGAAAGCAGCTTATTATAGCAAAGTGCTGTCTCTACTCTTCGTAATGAAGAATATAGTGAACGGCAAATTGCAAAAAAGCTGCGCATTTCGTGTAAAGGTGTGTATTACACTTTTGCTAGAAAACAAGAAACAAGTAATAATAAAGACAGAAAAAAGGCTAACCGATCCAAAGCGACAACAGGCAAAGAAGATAATTTTATTATAGTGCTATCTAAACAAAACCGACGTTTAACTACTTTACAAATCATCGCTGCATTAAATGAAACGCGCCAAACGCCAGTCTTAACTACGAGTGTTAAAAGACGTCTATTGTCTAATGGCCTAAAAAGATATGTAGCTTCCAAAAAACTAAAATTAACATGTAGACGCAAGCAAAAGAGACTGACTTGGACTAAAACCCACAAAAATTGGACGACAGAACAGTGGCATAAAGTGCTTTGGACTGATGAATCGAAATTTCAAATATTTGGTTCCAATAGAAGTGTTTGTACGTGTTTATATTAAAAAAATGAAAAGGCATTAGAAACGTGTATTGTGCCAACCGTCAAACATAAAGTTAACAGCGTAATAGTTTATAGATGTTTTGGTAACAGTAAACCTGGCAGTTGGAAGTTTTTTGTTGTTTTTGTTTCAATACATATTTATGTATTATTTGGCAAGTTTTAGATTGTAATAAATGTTTACTATATGAATTTACTGTTTTTATTTGAAATTTCTTACTGCTTCCAAACTTATGAACGGTAGTGTATAATACATAATATACATAATAATATACATAGTATATATAACTATTAATTAGTTAAACTAATTTAAGAGTTCTGGCCATATAAATCAAATATTTTTTCGCTGTAGCGGTTAACTACATTTCTCACGGTTACTCTGAGCCTCTTTGTGGGTGCAACAATTCAAGGTTCGTACGCTTTGTACATTTTCCAAACTAATAGACTTTGATTGTAATCAGTGGTATAATTAACGGCCTCAAAGCGTTCGACTTGGAATTTGATGAAACTAAGAAAACGGAAAGAAATCAAAATAAAACGAAATAAAAGAATATCGGAAAATAAAAAGAATAAGGATATCACAGATATGAATAAAAATTTATCACAGATATATTCAAAACGTCAAATATTATTTGTTTACGCTACTATTTGTTTTATTTAGCATATGCATATAGTCTCGCATTTTTATAAAACAACTTTGACTTTGAAATCGTAAAATAATCAAGATCGATGTTGTCCAAAATAAGATTATTTTAAATTTCAATTATGATTATAATATTAATTTATGATAAGATTCTTAAATTATTTATGCCATTGTTAATTTGTAGCTGTATCTCATATTTAATGCTTAATAAAGATGTTTCATCGACTGTTGTCAGATAAAATTGCGGGATATAATTCAAACGATTAATTCATATAATTTTATATACAATAGCGCTAATGCGCAGAAAAATAATTATTGTACTCTTTGTATGCAAGCAGTAGCGCAGTATGGCTCATCCTGGCATACGAGTTCCGCTACCATTATTAGCTCTTATAGCGCTTTCTCTAAGCAAAGAACGACGGCCGACATCGGTGGTTACATCGGTTTAATGCATATTAATATAACGTACAAGTGTAAGTTTTAATAAAAATTGTATTAAATTACTTTTATTATATTAATTTTATTACTGAGTGGCTCGTAACTGATAATACTTTCAAGAAGATGATTCTACGTAAAATAATAAATCGAAGATCTAAAATAAAATTATTTCGTGCTTTGCTATTAAAAAAATTCATCTGAAAATTTTTAAAATTATCAATAATTTATCTTTCTGTTAAGATAAACGACAACGATCATTATGATGCGTCGTTACACTCACTCTTATCTTAAGAATGATTACTAAATTACAAAAAAAAGATATTCAATATTCTATTAAAAAGTAATTGAGAATGATATAGATTAATAGTTACATATAATTAGGAAGTTACATATAATAGATTTAAAAGATCTTTATTTCTTTTTGTAGGTAAAACTTATACTGTTTTTAATAAAATTCCAATGACCATTATTGAAATAAATTTATGAACGTATTATATATCTATATACAGGGTGTTCAATAACTAATTGAGCAACCGCCGTGTACAGGTAGAACAGGTCAAAATAATCGTAAAAGTTATATCCTATTTTGAATTTTGAAAATGTTTGAAAATTTTAGGATATAACTTTTACGATTATTTTGACCTGTTCTACCTGTACACGGCGGTTGCTCAATTAGTTACCGAACACCCTGTATATAGATATATGATACGTTCATAAATTTATTTCAATAATGGTCATTGGAATTTTATTAAAGTATAAGTTTTACCTACAAAAAGAAATAAAGATCTTTTAAATCTATTATATGTAACTTCCTAATTATATGTAACTATTAATCTATATCATTCTCAATTACTTTTTAATAGAATATTGAATATCTTTTTTTTGTAATTTAGTAATCATTCTTAAGATAAGAGTGAGTGTAACGACGCATCATAATGATCGTTGTCGTTTATCTTAACAGAAAGATAAATTATTGATAATTTTAAAAATTTTCAGATGAATTTTTTTTCAATATTTTTCAAAAATTTTCAAAATTTTGAAAATATTGAAAATTTTTTCAATATTTATTCCGTAATTAATTAAAATATATAAATGAATGAGCTCACGAGAAGCGATAGGACAGACTCTGTGTGTAAAAAAAATGGTTTACCTCTTAGCAACGATAAGTAAAGAGCTGATTTCGAGGTGGAGTAACAAGCGATATGTATATGTTATTCCACCTCGAAATCAGCTGTTTACTTATCGTTGCTAAGAAGTAAGCCATTTCTTTTATACACAGAGCCTGTCCTATCGCTTCTCGTGAGCTCATTCGTTTATACATTTTAATTAATTACGGAATAAATATTGAGAAAATTTAAAAATGGTATATAACTTTTATGATTATTTTGACCCGTTTTACCCATACACACCGTTGCTCGATTAGTTACCAGACACCCTGTATATACAAATCTGACGATGATATATATATATCTACCATATACGTATAAATTAGATCAAACAAAAAATATTGCATAGTGCAATAAAAAATTTAATACAACTTTGTTTTTTTTTATTATATTTTATAATTTTTTTATTGTAAGTTCTAGCCTACATGGAACAGATGGTCGTTCACCTTATAATCTTTTTTTTAAACCTTCGGAAAAGAAAAGATAAAAAATATATAAATTATACAATATCATACAATCATATTTAAAGTCATATTAATTTTCTATTTTTAAGACTAATTTTCTTAAAAATAAAATCTCGTGCAAGAAGATTTTATTCTATATTTTTAACTTATTTTATATGGAACCATTATTTTGCTGATGTACTACCAATCAGGGGACATACTGTATACTAATACAATACTACTAAACATTAAAATTGAAAAATAAATAATTTAGACTATTACATCAAATTAAATTAATATTATTATATTATTATTAATATTATAGTATTATATACTATAGAGATTTTAAAATAGTATAAAATAGTATAAAATAGTATAAAAGAGGAATATTAAATTTCCTTTGTAGGTTATAATCGATTTGCTACGTCAAGCAGATTTTATTTTCACAGTATTGCCAGGAAATGGAGAAACTGGCGATGTTGAATATAACGAACGATTTTGGTGGCGGAGTTCCAGCGAAATGACTAGTTCCTTCAAACAAGCTCTTTATCAAGGCGCGCCATTTCCCATTGTGTCCTTGGCAGAATACTTTAGTCTTCACCAAGAAGGTTTTTCTTGGGGCGCCAGATATCGCGAAGCCGGATATTACGCCTCGATAATGTTATGGTAATAGTTTGAAGCATGTTATTATTTATTTAATGAAATTTTTTTAATGCATATTGATAATGAATTAACTAATAAATTAAAAATAATATTGGAACTGGTAGATCTTATCTCTCATAGGACTTCTTTCGCTTCATGGATGATGATGAATTTATTGCTTATGGTAGTACCACGATATGGCGCTTACAGCATGATTTTTACGGGTTTTTGTATGCTACTGACAAATATAATTTACACGGCACTTTTACCATGTGAGCCTTTGATAGCTCATGTAGAGGGATCGATCCTCTCTTTTGATCTCGGTTGGAGTTATTGGTTGGTGTTATTGGCAGGTTTGTAATTGCGTTAAATGTTTAATTATGATACTATACATAGATGTAGAGTAAACGACTTTGATGTTTTTATAGGTGCCGCGTGTTTACTGGCAGGATTGATAATAGCAGCTATTGACCTAATCTTTCCACACCAATTCTCGACTATACTCGAAGTTGACTATGACACACCATATGACAGACATGTTATTATAGAGGAGAGTTTTGACACACGTAATATCAGGCGAAAAGTTTCGAAGACCGAAGATTCGTTAGGCAATCGAATAATGAGGTCCACATTACAATATAATTCATGTCTTCTCAGTTACTAAATTATATTTTTAATATTGTATTACCTTCTATATTATTTTGAAAATATTTCAGCCAATTATCGTCTAAACTTCAAAATAGACATGCTGCTAAAGAAGATTTTGAGGGTGTCATTAATCAAGGGTATACGTCGCATGAGTTATCTGAGTTTCCTCAAGAAATTAGCGATGAAGTTAATAAAAGCAACTGGTCATATCCATTTCCACCAGTTTCGCGTAGAACTATTAATGGCTAATGCACATTATCGGATATCTATAATATTTATTGAAATTAAATATCTATAATATTTATTGAATATCTGTAACTAAATATAAATATATATGTATGTATACAGGGCATTTCCTCTAACTTGAGCACTTAGAGAGAGAGAGAGAGAGAGAGAGAGAGAGAGAGAGAGAGAGAGAGAGAGAGAGAGAGAGAGAGAGAGAGAG
>NW_022639637.1:248859-253607 GCF_010583005.1 Odontomachus brunneus
GAGAGAGAGAGAGAGAGAGAGAGAGAGAGAGAGAGAGAGAGAGAGAGAGAATATCTGTTTCCTTTGATGATGTAAAAAAAGTCAAAAGCAAATTGTTCGATTTAAAGGAATTAATACTCTACTAAGGCAAACATCTTTTTTACTGTCATTTTTTATGAAATTTCAAGGTCACTGATATTTTAGACTAGTTCAATTATTCTGTGAAACAGATAAAAGCGATATCGGAATTTCTCGATAGTGTGAAACAATCTTTTATTTATCGTATTCGAAAGTGTATGGAAGTTAAAGGTAGTCATTTTGAACATCTGTAAAAAGGTGTACATCTTTGTAACTGAAACATTAATTTTCAGTTTGTTTTTCTAAACGTGATTTTTCTTCAAAGTCATTTGAAGGTCAACATGTACTATATGGTTAAATTTGTTTTTTATGAGTTACATCATTATGTTAATAAAAATGTTATTCCATTAAAAGAAATGTCGATAACTTTGAAATCTCGTAAAAAGCAACAGTAAAAAAGATATGTTACACTCTACCAGAATATTAATTCCTTTAAATCGAACAATTTACGTCTTTGACTTTTTTCATATATACGAGGTGACATCGAACAAGGTGGCCAAACTTCGTTACCATATCCTACTCTTCCTAAAGATGAAAAAAAGGTCATATAAACATAGGTCCAGAAACTCATTTTTTTCGAGATATTTCGAAAGGGACATTCTTAGGAAGAGTAGAGCACGGTATCAAAATTTGGCCACTTTGTTCGGTGGCACCCTGTATACACCCCTGTAAATGGGGTGTCCCATTTCACTTGGCCATCTTAAATATCTCGCTTATGTTTTATGATGCTAGAAATTTTTTTTGTTTTTATATTTTTTTTTCTATCATATCGCAATGATAAAAATATAGTCTCATATAAAAAATGATAATGACCTCAAAATTCTAAAAAATATGACCTTGAGAAAAATTTTTTGTTTTTTACAGTATTTGTCTCCTCGAACTGAATAATATTCCCTTTAGCATCCTCCTATCATAAAACATAAAACATAGGTGGGACACCCTGTATATATATCCTCCGTGTGTGTATATATAGGGTGTCCCCTTTTAAAAGATGCACCCTGATAATTGTTCAGCCAAGCATATTCAGCAAAAATGTTTCAGAGAAAAGTTGTTGGATTCAGAGGGGGACATCTAAAAATATGACCTTGGAAGTCATTTTGAAGGTTATTCGAAGGTCAACTTTGTTTTTTTAAACAGAAGCATATATCTTTTATTACGAAATTTTATTTTACGTAAAGAAACTAACAACTTTTGTTTGAAAAAAATTTTTATACGACCTCTATTCTCTAAGATATTTACGGAAACATCTACAAAATTATTGGTTTCAATAATTTTTCACTCAAATTCTATTAACTTTAAAAACAGCAAGACATAAAAATTGTTTATTTTCTTTTCATAGAGCTCTGAGAATTTTTTATTTCAAACATTTTAGTACTTCAAGAAAATGCAAGAAAATACAATATAAGAAAATACAAAATACAATATAATTGAAAAATTTTGAAAAATTTTTCAGAGCTCTATGGAAAGAAAATAAATAATTTTTATCTTTTGTCATTTTTTGGTAAAGTTGACAGAATTCGAGTAAAAAATTATTGAAACCAATAATTTTGTAGATATTTCCGTAAATATCTTAGAAAAGAGGTATAGAAAATGTTTTCAAATAAAATTGTTAGTTTCTTTACGTGGAATAAAATTCCATAATAGAAAAATAGATGTTTCTATTTAAAAAGCAAAGTTGACCTTCGAATAACCTTCAAAACGACTTCCTAGGTCAAAGTCAATATCACCTTCAGATGTCCCGACAAGATGTCTGAACCCGACAACTTTTGTCTGAAACATTTTTGCTGAATATGCTTGGTTGAAGAATTATCAGAGTGCATCTTTTAAAATGGGACATCCCGTGTATATACAGGGAGTCCTATTTTAACATTTACACTGAAATATCTCGAAATGTACAAAAAATATGGAAAAATGTTCCAAACAAAGATTATATGGTTCGATGGAGTACATAAAAAGGTATCATTGGTTTGACTTTGGGTGGCGCTGCAAAGATCAAATCAAGATCAATTTTGCTTTCTTAAATAAAAACATATATTTTTATTACGGAATTTTACTCCATGTAAAGAAATAAACAACTTTTGTTTGAAAAAATTTTTTATACCACTTTTATTTTTTGAGACATTTACGGAAAAATCTACAAAATTATTGGATTCAATAATTATTTACTCAAATTCTATCAACTTCACCGAAAAATAGCAAGAGATAAAAATTGTTTGTTTTCTTCTCCTAGAACTCTGAGAATGTTTTCAGATTTTTTTAATTAACTTCTTAGTACTGCATTTTCTTGCAATTTCTTAGTACAAAGAGTTTATCAAAAATTCTCAGAGCTTGATGAGAAGAAAATAAACAATTTTTATCTCTTACTATTTTTCCATAAAGTTGATAGAATTCTAGTAAAATATTATTAAAACCAATAATTTTGTAGATATTTTCGTAATTATCTTAGAAAATAGAGGTCGAATAAAAATTTTTTTCAAACAAAAGTTGTTTGTTTCTTCACGTAGAATAAAATTATATAATAAAAGATATATGCTTTTATTAAAAAAAAATAATGTTGACCTCTACCTGACCTTGGCGATGCCATTCTGTCAAACCAATGGTACTTTCTTATGTCCTCTATCGAACCATATAACTTTTGTTTGAAACATTTTTCCGTATTTTTTTGTATATTTTGAGATATTTCGGTGTGAAAGTTAAAATGGAACACTCTATATACAGGGTGCCCGAAACCTTTCTTGACACAATTCGTAGGAAAGTAGAACGGATTAGAACAAAAAGTTAAATACCATTTTCCGAAATTTGCAATAGTTTTCGAATAATTAATTATTTTGTCTGAACAAATTAGCGCTCGGGTCGGCGCGCGACCGTGATACACGCGAATCGCGGCTCGCTGTGTCCTTTCGCCCATAGCTACGCTGTATCTCGTAACTATGGTAACTATGGCTACGAGACATCGGACACGAGAGCGGAGGGACGCAGCGAGTCGCGATTTGCGTGTATCATGATCGCGCGCCGCTATTCGTGCGTATCAGTCGCGAGTCGCTATTCACGCGTATCAGTCACGCGCCGGCTCGAGGACTTATTTGCTCAGACAAAATAATTAATTCCTTGAAAATTATTGCGAATTTCGCAAAATGATATTTGACTTTTCTATTCCGTTTAATCTGTTCTACGTTCCTATTATTTGTGTCAAGAAAGGTTTCGGACACCCTGTATATATATATATATATATATATATATATATATATATATATATATATATATATATATATACATATACATATATAAGGTGTCCGACATCTTTCTTGATTCATATATATATATATATATATATATATATATATATATATAAGGTGTAGTAAAAAGAAATCCATTATTTTTGCATGAAATTGAAGGCTTTATTTAGCATAGTTAGAATGATCCGATTTAGGTCAAATATGCACCGTTTTGTTCGATAACTTGTTGCCATTTTGAAGGTAATTCCATTATGCCTCTCTCATAGAAACCCTTGTCCCTATTGGCAAAAAACTGGGACAGTCGATTTTCACAAGCTTCTCTTGAAGCGAATTTTTCACCAGCAAAATCATTCGCCATAGACAGGAACAGGTGGTAATCACTTGGTGCCAGGTCCGGGCTATAAGGTGGATGCATAAGAACCTCCCAACCAAGTTCCCGGAGCTTCTGGGGAGTCACTATCAATGTGTGTGGCCTGACGTTGTCCTGATGGAACACAATTCCTCTTCTATTGACCAAAGCTGGCCACTTCTGGGCGATTGATTCCTCCAGACGGTCCAATTGTTGACAGTACAGGTCCGAATTAAGAGTTTGGCCGTAGGGGAGCAGCTCATAGTGGATGATTCCCTGCCAATCCCACCAAACACACAGCAAAGCCTTCATGATCGTCAATGCTGGCTTGGCCACTGTTTGCGCCGGCTCACCGCGTTTCGACTACGACCGTTTTCGCTTGACGTTGTCGTAAGTGACCCACTTTTCATCACCATCCGCTGCAGAAATGGGTCGATTTTGTTGCGATTCAGCAGCGATTCGCAGATAAAAATTCGGTCCATGAGGTTTTTTTGCGTTAACTCGTGTGGCACCCATACATCGAGCTTCTTTTTGTATCCAGCTTTATTCAAGTGGTTCCAAACGGTTGTGCAATGTTTACCTCCTGGGCAATCGAAACAGTGCTTACATGACGGTCGGACTCGACGATTTCCATTATTTTATCGACATTTTCGACAATTGGCCTTCCAGAGCGTGGTGCATCTTTGACATCAAAATTACCGGAACGGAATCGACAAAACCAAAATTGCGCGTGATTGGCTGTTACAGTATCAGGACCATAAACACTATTCACATTTTTAGCCGCCTGGCTTGCGTTTTCGCCTTTATCGAAGAAAAACTGTAAAATATGGCGTATTTTCTCTTTGCTGGTGTCCATCTTTGACGCGCGCTCAAACAATACTGAGTCAAACAATCACAAAACTGTCTGAGAAGTTTTTTTAGTCCGAAATCTTATCTTTCTAACGCCATCTAGCGTTAGCATCAACCGATCGCACTTATACAACGCGAGATACACATTAGTAAAGCCATCTATTGGAAAAATAATGGATTTCTTTTTACTACACCTT
>NW_022639637.1:253813-260964 GCF_010583005.1 Odontomachus brunneus
TATATATATATATATATATATATATATATATATATATATATATATATATATATATCATTTTTGTCTTGAACATTTTTTTAAATAAACTAATATTTTCAGAAATAATTTGCCATTCCGGAATTTTTGCCACGCATTATATATAATATTACTCTCATATATACGAGGATAAGTAGAGTAATATTATATACAATGCGTGGCAAAAGTTCCGGAATGGCAAATTATTTCTGAAAATATTAGTTTATTTAAAAAAAGTTTAACACAAAAATGGTAAATTTATACTTCTTTGCGTGTGCGTGTGTGTATATCCGACAGTCAGTATAGTAATACAACCTCTACGTAGTACACCTTGGGTAATGCTAATGCCGGCGGTAAGTGTAACTTTCAAGTTGCATAACTCGGAAATTTCTTTTGAAAGAAAAGTTTGCAACCAGTGTTTCGGAAATATCTTAAGGGGAAGACTCCATGGTCGAAAAATCTGGGCGGAAAAATCGATTTTTTTTTTTTTACTTAAATTGAATCCTTTTTATATGGAGAATATGATATTAAAGTTTTAGAGCCCATTTCGAAGTATTAATGGCACTACGGACACGTTTATACCTGCGCCGCGCGCAAGTTGAGAGTCGCCCGGCGTGTCTTGGCCGGACCCGTTTCTCGACTTAATCCCTTTTGCACAATAGACTTTAACGTTTCTCAGTGACCGACAGATGCATACACAGAATGCTAATGAAAGTCTAAATACAATGATCTGTCGATTAGCTCCCAAACACAGTTACTCGCATTAATATTCGGACAGCATAATATTTAAAAATTATTATTCTCTTGTAATGAGGTGTTTGAAACCTCGCCACTACAACCCGACATATCATCCGTCGGGTCGTGAACCAGGCGGTAAGCGCCAAATAAACACAACCGTCGACTCGCGATACCGCCGATTGTTCTCTTAAAGTGGGAGAACGGCGTACGTGCAAAATCCGCGAACCTGTGGGTATAAAAGCCGAGCGCGAGAACGACAGATCCTCAGGCGTTCACTGCTTTCATGTCTCACCTCGATCGCCTTCCTGAATTCCAGTCAGTGCGCTCATCTGTTATCCTGAGACCGCTGCGAACGGGAAGGTGCGCTCATCCTCCCGGGATGTAGTATTTCACGACCGTTCCGCTCCAGGAGTCTCGGGATGTAGAGGTGGCGCGCTCATCGCCTCTGTCAAGCGCTCCTGATTCTCAGCCTCCTGGAGACACGACCGACAAAGAAGGTGCGCTCACATTCCTCCGAGGCCACTGCACTATCGAGAAGTTCCCGGCAGTCGAAGGACATAAAGGTGGCGAGCTCACCATATCTGCCCTGCACTCTGGACTCTCCGACAGCTGGATCGTCTCGTAAGCATCGTATCCCGACGCCGCGTCGCTCCTAGGGCGACCGACGAGGGTGACCACAACCGCACCGATCCGCCGCGATTCCGATCGCGCCGCCGCAGTTACCGAATGCCCGTGCTAGTAATAAGTTAGCTGTAAGTTCGTGTTAGATATAAGTTCGCGTTAAGTATATTTCGTGTTAGCAATAAGTTCGTACTAAAATAGAATAAGTCCGCCGAAATCGACACCTTCAGTGTACCATAAAAATACATTGTTTTGTTTTCTCTTACACGACGAGTTTCACTCACACCCACTCACATGCATACTCACACACCGACACCCACGCCAAGCGTCAAAAGAACCCGTGGATACCGGCGAGCTCATCCATCGTCGTTCGGTGTCACGAACGTTCGCCCGACCTCGCAACGGTCGTCCGACCGTTAGCGAGAAAACCGTGACACTCTAAACGTAATTTTTGTTAGAATAAAGAGTTCATAGTTTTTCAGAAAATTAAAACACGCATTATAGTTGTCAGAAACATAAATTTTATTTATATAATTTATACAGTTTTGAATTATTTTAAACAAAAAATAAAATAATTCTTAATTCTATTACAGCAAAAGTATTCGGACTTTAACAAAATATAATAATATAAATCTATACATTAATCAAATAATAATAACTTTAGTATTTTGTTGTGTAACCTTTTTGTTTAATAACATGTTGCAAACGTTTGGACATGTTAAAAATAATTTTTGTTAAGTAATCTGATATAATACTCCATTCTTCCATTCTTTTTCCATTCTTTCCATTCTTCTTCTAATCGTAATTTCTTCTTTCAATCTTATGAGTGTAGTTCGAATGTTACGACCCAATAAATCCCATAAATTCTCTGGATGGATTGGATTTAAATCTGGTGATTGTGGTGGAGTATGTAATACCTTTGGGCAATTATATAATAAATATTCTTGTACTATTCATAATTTATGTATATTAATTATATAATAAATATTCTTGTACTATTCGTAATTTATGTTTCGGATCATTATCTTGATAAAATTTGAAATTGTCTCGTATATTCATATTGCGAGCACTTTTTATTAATTTGTCTTTTAGAATACTTAAATATTTATTTTTATCCAGAATTCAGTCAATGTAAATTAATTCGCCCACTCCTGAAGTTGATGCAACCCCACACCATTAAACTCCCGTCATCGTGTTTCATTGTTGGTCTTAAATTTTTTTAGTTCTTCGTTTCCTTTACGCCATATCATTTTCCGTCTATCAGATCCAAAAATATTAAATTTGCTCTCATCAGCGAATATTACATCATTTTACCATTCTTGTTGTTTAGAAATAAATTCCTTAGCGAAAATTAATTTTTTCTTACGATTTATCTCATTTATGAATGACTTCTTACGAGCAATTCTACCGTTGTAGCCATTTTTCTTCAACGCTCGACGAACTGTATCAAGATGTACCTTTTTGGCAGTCTCTTCATATAATTCTGTAGTCAATTGTGGCTCACTTAAACTAGGATTTTTAAAAATTTTTCTAATAATTTTACGTTTATTTCGTAAATCAAGTAATTTTGGACGTCCTTTCTGAGGTATCGATTCAATGCGATCTTCACGAATATATTTTTTTATGATGTCTTCTACCGTACTTTTACTTAAATTTAATAATTCACCAATTCTCGATATGATTTGCCTTTTTCATAATGATAAATAACAAGCTGGTATTGATCAAATGAAATATTTTGGCCTATGCGTCACATTTTCAGGACGTAGTTTCACCTCAAAAATGCAAATGACGCATCGAACCAATGTGAAAATCAGAGAACGTGGCCGCTCTCAGACTTCCCTCTACATAAAATATACTTAGTGTCCGAATACTTTTGCGGTAATAAAATTAAGCATAATTTAGCATTTTTTAATATATTCCAAATTATATCAATGTTATAAATAAAATTTATGTTTCTGAATACTATAATGAATGTTTTAATTAAAAAAAAAACTATAAACTCCTTATTCTAATAAAAACTATGTTTAAAGAGTAATAATTTTTAAAATATCATGGTGTCCGAATATTAATGCGAGTAACTGTACATGTTGGCACTAAAATAATAGAAATAGCTGCTTATATTGCTATTAGCATATTTAACGAGAGCTATTCTGTAGTGCTAAAAACGATGGATGTTTTGGAATTTAAAATTGGCCAGCAATGCAAAATTTACGCCGATTTATTAGACAGCAAGTGATTGAGCAGACAGGAGCGCCAAGCGTGTAGCAGCAAAGGAGGCGCGAATAGCTCGTAAACAGAAAAAACTTGCAAACAACCAATTTTTCGAGGAAATTGAGGAGCTAGAATTGCAGAATAGTCGAAAGGAGCTGTGAGTTTCCAAAAACTGTTATTTATTTGTTTCGTTAATTTGAAACGCGTTTTTCTCAGAACTACTATTTCGCAACTTGCGTGCCTTAAAACTCAAAAACTATTCAAACAATTGCGTTGCTCTTATGCGTGCATGCACATTATTACTTTTATAATAGAATGAATCTATATATAATTAATATTTATTTATTTAAACAAATTTTTTCAAATAATTAAGATGAAAATTTTCCGTAAAATTTGAATCTTTTTTTTCGAAGTCGTTTATTTTCACTAAATTTCTATTTTTTTTAAACAAGTTTAGGTTTATTTCTCATGACTTTTATTTCTCGTGATTTTTATTAAAAAAACAAATTTTTTAGAGTAAGTATACAAGGGGGGTTCTAACCCAAGTCCTCTGAGGGGGGGTGCGGGGCGAGGGGAACTGCGGGCGCGGGGGCTGACGTCATGCGGGAGAGGGGACTTACCGACATTTCTTTTTTACTGACATATTACCAGTATTTTTACCAACATATTTATTTTTTACCAACATATTTATATTTTTACCAACAAATTTATATTTACCAACATATTTATTTTTTACCGACATATTATTACCGACATAATTGGTAATTTTTATCGACCGTGCGACCTGTTTTTACCGACATATCTTTCCAAATATTTTTTAACATAATATCGATATATTGACCGTAATAATTGACCGTTTCACTAATCCTCCCCTTTTCGACGCGTTCGCGGCCTTCCCCTTCCTTGTTGGCAGCGGTTCGCGAGCGGGCCGCGCCACCCACTCGCCTTTCCCCCTCTCCGGCCACCGGCGCGCCGTCTTCTAGAATATTCTCGAATATTCCAGAAAGATCTTTTGAGGAGAACATTCGGTCTCGAAAAGAATTTTATCTAATGTATGCCTGCATAGAAATACTTTGATGGGAAGAGACATTCTTTTAGTTTTTATCTTCAACAGCCCCCCCCTCGAAAAAAAAAATTTTGTCTAACACTAATGTCTGCATAGAGATACTTTGATGGGAAGAGACATCTTTTTAGTTTTTATGTTCAACAGCCCCCCGAAAAAAAGAATTTTGTCTAACACTAATGTCTGCATAGAGATACTTTGATGGGAAGAGACATCTTTTTAGTTTTTATGTTCAACAGCCCCCCGAAAAAAAGAATTTTGTCTAACACTAATGTCTGCATAGAGATACTTTGATGGGAAGAGACATCTTTTTAGTTTTTATGTTCAACAGCCCCCCGAAAAAAAGAATTTTGTCTAACACTAATGTCTGCATAGAGATACTTTGATGGGAAGAGACATCTTTTTAGTTTTTATGTTCAACAGCCCCCCGAAAAAAAGAATTTTGTCTAACACTAATGTCTGCATAGAGATACTTTGATGGGAAGAGACATCTTTTTAGTTTTTATGTTCAACAGCCCCCCGAAAAAAAGAATTTTGTCTAACACTAATGTCTGCATAGAGATACTTTGATGGGAAGAGACATCTTTTTAGTTTTTATGTTCAACAGCCCCCCGAAAAAAAGAATTTTGTCTAACACTAATGTCTGCATAGAGATACTTTGATGGGAAGAGACATCTTTTTAGTTTTTATGTTCAACAGCCCCCCGAAAAAAAGAATTTTGTCTAACACTAATGTCTGCATAGAGATACTTTGATGGGAAGAGACATCTTTTTAGTTTTTATGTTCAACAGCCCCCCGAAAAAAAGAATTTTGTCTAACACTAATGTCTGCATAGAGATACTTTGATGGGAAGAGACATCTTTTTAGTTTTTATGTTCAACAGCCCCCCGAAAAAAAGAATTTTGTCTAACACTAATGTCTGCATAGAGATACTTTGATGGGAAGAGACATCCTTTTAGTTTTTATCTTCAACAGCCCCCCGAAAAAAAGAATTTTCTCTAACACTAATGTATGAGATTATCGCATACCTACACAGATATTTTTTTTTTCAAAAGTAGGAATGGAAGTAAAAGAGATATACTTTTTTAATAAAGTAATATATTTTTCAGAGTGTTATTTCACTTTTTCATAGCCTCATACATAATATTTTTCAAGGTGCACGCTAGCAACTCGCAATCAACGAGCGATTCACAGTCATAATCGTTGCTTTCACATATCGCTTTTGTCGCATGATATATTTTAGTAATGTCCTTCTCTCGAAGAACATTTATAAAACTTCGAAATTTTACACTAACGAGATGCGTATTTTCAGACAACCATACATACATATACCCGAGTAGAAATTGAATCTAGTAATTGTCTAGTCATGACATAGAAAAGTTGGGTTTTACATCGTTACTATCTAGTAGTATTAGCTAGGCATTAGCTCAGAATGTAACGCTCACTTCTCCTAATGGCTGTACTAGAAAAATTAGCTAATAGCTAGGCAAAAATAATACAGTAATATAATACAGTTATAAGATGGAAAATGTTAGCTAATCATTAGCCAGGAATGTAACGCTCATTTCTCCTAGTGGGTGTAACAAAAAAATTAGCTAGTAGCTAGAAGAAAAAAAAGTAATTCGTAGCTATCTAGCTCGGACTAGACAGATTTTTTCTAGATATTTTATTTTAATTAGAGGTTTGATTTATTTTCTCCTTCTATCTTTCTTTTTCTCTCTCGAAGAGGTGGAATTCAATGTAGTTTGGTTCTAGAAATTCTTCTTGACTTACGTGTTATGTTAATATTCCCTCCATTCGATTGGAAAAATTTTGTCTTTCGCTGCTGGGATTTGAACCTAAGACCTCTGGTTCTTGAGTCACTCATCTTACCTACTAGACCACTGTCACTGTCGTTAGCGAACGTTTTATATTGGCTACTATACTTTACTCAGCGCAGTTCTATCTCATGGTTAGACGAATAAATTATACAGTAACGAGATAGAAAACTCGGTGTTTGGTACATTGGGTCAAATCTAATCTTTAATCTTTCGTGCGTCGTTGCGAGTACACTTACTTGACCTAACCTACACTGCATACACTTTCGGAACTCTCTTTTTACTAAAAAGTGATCTGTGCTGTGATCTCTCGTTCGAAAATCTTTTTGCTGGGAATAAATATTTCCATTTGTGATTGTCAAGATTACATTCTATCAGTATATTGTTGCTGTGGTATTCTCTTTTAAAGGTATGTTTATAACAAGTTAATATAAATATATTAAGAAATATATATAACGTCTCTGACAGTAACTCCAGTAACTAGCGAGTCTATGTCTCGTAGCTATGGGCGGAGGGATGCGGCGAGATACGATTCGCGAGTGTCACGGTCGCACGTCGGCCGAAGGCATCTTTCTTTCCGCTGCCGCTTTCTGTACGCTGATTTGTTGAGAAAATAATTAATTTCTCAAAAACTATTGCGAATATCGCAAAACGGCACAGGACTTTCTTGCTCACCTCAATCCGTT
>NW_022639637.1:261143-266804 GCF_010583005.1 Odontomachus brunneus
TGATTTATTTATATTTTCATCATGTTCCCAATGATCATTCTTCCCATCATTATCATCATCATCATTATTATCATTATAGTCATCAATATCTGTTTCATCAGTTGAAATTGAATCCGTAATAACATAATTTTGTAATGTAGATTCACAATCACTATATGAGTCATTTAATATATTTATTTTTTCTTTCTTTTGCAATTTTGTATTTGCAATATCGCTCTGCAATTTATTCGTACTGTATGTTACATGTCCAGGTTCATCTATATAATGTAGAAAACAAAAAAAATATATAGAAAATTATAATATTCTGTAACTATTGTAACATGTACAATATATAATATATTAATCCTATACAATACAAACATGCTAAAGACATTCAAAGGACGTCCACAGGATATCAATCGAATAAAATGTATTGTATTAGACATAATAATATTAGACATAACAATAAAAAAGTAAATAATTAAAATATTACTTTTATACAACAGTATTAATAACTAATGTATTATTGAAAGATTATTATTGAATATTATTTTATATTATAATATTGAGTACGTAATATATATTATAATTGTATTGTAATATTGAGAAATTGTATTGTATTATTGAATAATATAATACATACGTGAAAAATAAGAAGAGAAAGCAATGTTTCTCAATGCAGACTTAATCCGTCGATGTTTTTGTACACGTTCGCGTATTTTTTCTTTTCTATCCATTTTCTCAAAATAATGAACTAAATAACGTTTTCAAAAATTAGTAATATTTATATATAATATAATTTAGAACTATCTAGCAGTTATATCAGTTATATAAAGGTTAGAAAAAAGATTACACTAAGCACTAAGATCATTTAATTCAGCATTTACAGGTAGTTTTCTATCATATTAGTGTGTAATTTTTTTCATCTATGTCATTAGTATACTCACTAGACAATCCCGATCAGATTCGAGATATACTGATAGTTTTTCATGTCGTCTGACATTTCATTTCTATGTAGGATTTACAGCATATTGGTACTAGATAGTGACTAGACAGAATTTAATATTGTAACATAACCTTCTTTTCGACGTGCAGAGTAATGTAATCCTGCTAGTGGCGAGATAGTAGCTAGACTGTATATTTTAAAAAAGACAGCGCCACCTACTACTCATTTTCTATTTAGTGACTAGACAGCAGCTAGATAATTAAAGTTTGATTAGAAGTATTTTGCCAGTCACAAGCTAGTGACTGGCTAGAAAACTTATCTAGTCATTACTATCTAGCTACTAGTCTTGAAATCAAATCTACTAGATACATTTCTGCTCGGGTAATTGATGCAATTTTCATAAGTAAATAATGTGTTCATAGTAGCAAGTTTCAAATATAAAGATTTATTAGATAATATAAATTTAACAATTTTGGAATCGCGCATCTTACAAAATTCCACTACCAAATCTTGAATCGACAGCGGAAATGGTTTGTCAGTTTGCAGAAGCCGTTGGATGTCGAGACGTTTTTCCATCAGCTTCCTCCAAATTTCTGTAGGTAATATTAATTGATTACCGCAATTGTCACCGATGATTATTTCCAAGGTAGGCACAGGTCCTACGTTGATCCCAATCTCCAAATATTTGTACGACGTTGCAGTCAGAGCATATCTGCGTCCCAGGATATGAGCAGTATGGCACCGCATTTATACATGTTGTCGAGCGCTGTCTAATTTGGCTGCTGATAACGAATTCTCTACAGTTGTAGCAGGATATATATATTTTTTAGATAGAGCGTGACACAAGGATTTTAGTTTGAGTTTCTTTGGAAAACTTTGGGAGGGGGGACATAGGAAAAATAGAACATATAAAATCAGGAAGATTTTCAGCGCGCGTTTAGTCCAACCTTCAGACAATGACAAACATCGAACGCGAGCAACAAGTTCTTGCTGAAGACTATACCAACGACAGCAAGAAAAAATGTCCTAAAACAGAATGGATACTAGAAAAAAGTAACTATAAAAAATCAAAACAATTTGTGAAAGTGCGTTTTTGTGAAAAAATGGAAGAACTCGCGCGAGTTGAACGTGAACTGCAGGAGCAGTCCGCTCGATTGAGTTCGCGAGACGAATACGACACGTGGGTGCAAAAGTGTGACGAGTGCCTCGAGTTGTTGGAAGAACATAGTCGGGCTAAACGACTGCGATTATTGATCGGTATTAGACAGTCATTGATTGCTCGAATCGCGCAACTCGAGGGTTTAAAAAATACGTTGTGCACACGTTTCGTTCACGCGGGTGCAGGACACAGCACGAGAGATGCAGGACTCGTTTGGCGCGAGGTCGATACCGCGTTCGATAACCGCATATTAACCGGAATTGTCATCAACGCGAACCACATCGAACCTCGTCAATTTCTCGAGGATGCAAAGACTATGGTGCTCGAGCACATACGGGATGCAATGGAGAGACACGTAAACGTGAAAGTGAACACTGCGTTTAACAGTGAGTTCGTCGCGGGTGAAAAACGTGCGGTAAAGAGCATCGCTACGAAAAACTGTGAACTCTTTTCCACATCCAACTTAGAGGAGTGGTACGAGCGACGCATCGTCCAGCTCACTTTAGCATCGTTGGAGGAATTCCAGGAACGCGATAGCGGGTGGGCATTATCGCGAATACTCTATCTTACAATCAATGTGAACAAATACAATCCGTTGCACGCAGGATGTTATTTCGAGTTACCGCGTATGATACAGCTGAAGCGAGCTGTAATTAATGTGAAATCTGCGGATAATGCATGTTTCGCGTGGGCGGTGATCGCTGCTCTTCACCCAGCCGAAAACAATGCAGATCGCGCATCATCGTATCCCCATTACATGAACGTACTCAATATTCAAGACATTGAGTTTCCGATGTCTGTAAATCAAACTACAAGATTTGAACGATTAAACGATATATCCATCAATGTATACGGCATCATGGGAGAAAAGAACGAATCCATTGTTCCGGTACGTCTTAGCGATGGAAAGAGGGAAAAGCATGTGAACTTGCTGCGCATTTCGGATCCTCGAGACCGCAACACGGGACACTTCGCCTGGATCAAGGACTTATCCAGGCTCGTGAGTTCTCAATTGAGCAAGAAAAAAGCCAGAAAATACATTTGCGATCGGTAAGTACATTTCATGAATTCAATGTATCGGAAGTATGAAACGATAGTAAATTGCAATGTTTTTTTATAGATGCCTGCACTATTTCCACTCCAACGAAAAGCTAGAGAGTCACGCGGTAGACTGCGAAAAATTAAACGACTGTGCCATCCTGCTACCCAGCGAAGACAATAAATGGTTGAGTTTTAGCAATCATAGCAGCAAGGAGTGAGTTCCATTTGTGGTGTATGTCGACCTTGAGTGCATCTTACAGAAGACGGTAAGTGAGAAAGAAGAGGAGGGATGTTCATCGCATGCGTATCAGCATCACAAAGTATTTAGTATAGCATATTACTTGCGTTGCTCGTACGACGATTTGTTATCATATTTTCGGAGCCGTCGCGATACTGATTGTATTTCGTGGTTCGTCGAGCAACTAGAAAAGTTACCGTGTAAAAGAAAAGTTATCAACCAATGTCGACATGGAAACTTTGTCGAAGGAACAGTAGGCGGCATTTCATAACGCGACGCAATATCACGTGTGCGAGAAGCCATTTGCGACAAAGGATACACGCGTACGCGATCGTTGTCACTTCACCGGACGGTATAGAAATCCCGCGCACTCAAACTGTAATTTAAATTACAAAAATTCATATCATATTCCAATAGTTTTTCACAATTTATCTGGTTATGATTCACATTTTATTATTAAAGAAATAGCTAACGCATTTGAGGGGTCAATCGATGTACTACCAATAACAAAAGAAAAATACATTTCGTTTACAAAGAACGTCCAAGATACAGCAGATAAATATAAAAATATTGTAAAATTGCGTTTCATCGATTCCTATAAATTTCTCAGCAGCAGTCTCGACAAATTAACATCTTTTCTCACTAAAGACAAGTTAAAAATTGTACGGTCGGAATTTTTACAATTATCCGTCGAAGAATTTTATTTATTGACGCGAAAAGGTGTCTTTCCGTACGAATACGTGGATTGTGTGGACAAGCTGCAGGATGTGTGTTTATGCCGCGGGAATCGTTTTACAGTTCGTTGACGGGCGATACGGTATCCAAGAGCGATTACGCGCACGCTGCAAACGTCTGGCAACGATTCTCTATTCGAATCTTGGGCGAATACAGCGATTTGTACCTGAAGACTGATGTCTTGTTATTGGCCGATATTTTTGAAAATTTTCGCGATAGCTGTATCGCAAGTTATGGATTAGATCCTGCGTATTATTATACTTTGCCAGGTGGGTTTTACGTGGGATGCAATATTGAAACATACCGGCATAAATTTTGAATTGCTCACTGACTTGATATGCTCATGTTCATCGAACGCGGTTTACGTGGTGGCTTGAGTCAATGTTCCGGTAGATACGCGCAAGCCAATAACAAGTACATACAGTTTTACGATCCATCGAAATTATCGTCGTATCTGATGTACTTTGACGTAAACAACTTGTACGGGTGGACAATGTGTCAACCGCTGCCTTACGCTGAATTTCAATGGGTTACAGACTTTTCAAAATTTGATGTATCTTCAATCGCTATCGATTCATCCATAGGTTATATTCTCGAGGTCGACTTGGAGTATCCGGAAGATTTACATGACGCACACGCTGATCTACCGTTTTGCCCAACGCGTGATAAACCACCCGGTAAAAGACAGGAAAAACTTCTCGCGACGCTATACAATAAACAACGTTATGTTATTCATTATCGCAACCTGCAGCAGTGCACGCGTCATGGTCTTCGTATCGTAAAGATATACCGCGTGCTTCAATTTGCTCAATCTCCATTGCTCCGCGATTATATCGAATTAAACACACAATTTAGAACGCGTGCAACTAATGATTTTGAAAAAAATTTATACAAATTGATGAACAATGCAGTATTCGGCAAAACGATGGAAAATGTTCGCAATCATGTAGATGTAAAACTGTTGATAAAATGGGATGGAAGGTACGGTGCTGAGACAATGATCGCAAAACCAAATTTTCATAGTAGAAGCGTTTTCGCCGAAAATTTGCCGTTGAATTGCGCAAACTCGAGGTGAAATTTAACAAGCCGATCTATGTGAGTATGTGCATACTCGATATATCAAAGGTTTGTTTGTATGAATTTCATCACGAGTACATGTATCCTCTGTATCGCGACAAATGTAAAATAATGTACACTGACACTGACAGTCTTATTTACAACATCAAATGCGATGATGTATACGAGCACATAAAACGTGATATTGCAAGGTTTGATAGGAGTGATTATCCCGCTGACAACGTGTACAGTATATAAGAAAATGCTTGTAAATAAGAAAGTTCCGGGTTTGATGAAAGACGAAAACAATGGAGCGATAATGATGGAATTTGTCGGTCTCAGAGCGAAGATGTACGCGTTGAGAGTGAACAGTAAAAGGGATGCAAAAAAGGCCAAAGGCGTTAAAAGTAATGTCGTAGCGCGAACGATAACTTTTAACGATTATACACAATGTTTGAAAGAGGAGATTGAAACGACTCGCCAACAATCATGCATTAGATCAAAATT
>NW_022639637.1:266814-267376 GCF_010583005.1 Odontomachus brunneus
ATATTGCAAGGTTTGATAGGAGTGATTATCCCGCTGACAACGTGTACAGTATATAAGAAAATGCTTGTAAATAAGAAAGTTCCGGGTTTGATGAAAGACGAAAACAATGGAGCGATAATGATGGAATTTGTCGGTCTCAGAGCGAAGATGTACGCGTTGAGAGTGAACAGTAAAAGGGATGCAAAAAAGGCCAAAGGCGTTAAAAGTAATGTCGTAGCGCGAACGATAACTTTTAACGATTATACACAATGTTTGAAAGAGGAGATTGAAATTACTCGCCAACAATCATGCATTAGATCAAAATTGCACGAAGTGTACCCAGTGTCCGAAACGAAAATCGCTCTGAGTCCGTATGATGACAAGCAATATATCATACCAGAATCAATCGATACGTTACCATGGGGACATTATCGTATACCGCTGTAAAAAAAATGTATATATTACAATGTATATATTACAAGTGTACCCCGATTAAGTTAAAACATATATTAGATTAGGATATATGTCGAATGCGATAATAAAATATATTTTTATATAAAAATAGAACTTAGTTCGATAGCAG
>NW_022639637.1:267386-269080 GCF_010583005.1 Odontomachus brunneus
TGTCGTAGCGCGAACGATAACTTTTAACGATTATACACAATGTTTGAAAGAGGAGATTGAAATTACTCGCCAACAATCATGCATTAGATCAAAATTGCACGAAGTGTACCCAGTGTCCGAAACGAAAATCGCTCTGAGTCCGTATGATGACAAGCAATATATCATACCAGAATCAATCGATACGTTACCATGGGGACATTATCGTATACCGCTGTAAAAAAAATGTATATATTACAAGTGTGCCCGGTTAAGTAAAACATGTATTAGGTTAGGATATATGTCGAATGCGATAATAAAATATATTTTTATATAAAAATAGAACTTAGTTCGATAGCAATCGGCGATTGGTATTGTCAATAAAGGTTCAAATTACAAAAAAATTGTTTATTGATTATTTTAATACAATAACATGCATTTTACAATACATTATCCTTGTTTATCCATGAGTTGTATGAATTGCTAAATCCCAACCATTTCATGTAAACCTTGTCATCTTCTCTGCGTAATACTTTTTCCACCAGGTATACATCAGGATTATTAACACGATGCAGTTCATGTTCGTAGAATCCTTCAGCGACAGGCTGTTCGCGAAAATCTTCGAGCAGATAAGTTATAGGGTTAGTTGTCTGTACTTTGGCAATAGTAAATATTTCGGTTGTACAGTTCGGTGTGTAACCCTTTTCGAAGACCGTCTTGAATTTGCTAATACGTACATGATCGCCCACTTTGAATTTAGCAGGCGCTGCAATTTTTACGTTGCTGTACACTGTATTCAGGAGCTTATCGGCGATCGCGGGGGTAACATCGATAGGACGTATTCCGATGGTTCGATGTTTACATCCATTACTGCGTTACGAGATTCGGCAGCGCATCGATCCATTTATAGGTTCCGTTGAATGTAAACATTTTCCACATATTATTTTTTAACGTACGATTGAATCGTTCCACAACGGAGGCCTTCATTACTGAGTACGTCGAATAATGATTGATGTTGTGTTTCTTTATTAGTTTCTGAACATCTGCGTTGTAAAATTCCTTGCCTTGATCGGTTTGCAAATTTTTCGGACATCTGTCTCGAATTATCTTGGTGAACACTTCAGCTACTTCTTTTCCGCTCTTACTCTTCAGCGGCACAGCCCATGCGTATTTGCTCAGCACATCAATAACCGTAAGTATATAGTGATGGCCTTTATTAAATCGCGCATAAGAACGCATCTCTACCACATCGGCTTGCCACAGATCATCGTATCCGCGTACAATGACGCGCCTACGAGGAAAATTTTTTCTCGCCGAAGCATGCAGTTCGTCCACGAGTCGCTGCTTTTCGTTTTTCCGTTTGTTAATCTTTGATGATTCCTTCACCATTATGGAATGACTTTTCTCGTGCTTATGTCTATGTGTATACTGATTTAACTGTAATATTCCATTATTTATTTATCTTTTTTCATAGATTTACTTTCTTCTACTTTCGCATCAGTATTTTTTGTCTTAGATTTACTTTCTTCTACTTTCGTATCAGTATTTTTTTCTTCTGTCATATTAAAGGGTTATAACACCTTTGAGGGTCAAAAAATTCAGATTTTTTTTTTTTTGCTTAAATGATACTTTGGAATGTCTAGAATATAATTTTATTCGCCTAAAGTCGATCTGGAACTCTTTCATGTACGAAATAACCATTTTTGTACGCGGCGCCA
>NW_022639637.1:269090-270335 GCF_010583005.1 Odontomachus brunneus
AAGTTGACAATATACTATGGTCTAGCTATTCGCAGAAATCTTAATTCCATAGAAGATATGAGACAAGAAATATGGGCGACTTTATTTCACAAGATTTCCACGGACAGCGAACCGCAGCACGACCGTTGCCCAGTCGGAGAAAACTCTTGGTGCTCTTGGCAGCAGGCGAAAGCGCACAATGAATTACATGAGTACCAACACAAACCAGCTTTGAATAGTGAAGTTTTTAAAGCTATTCAGCCAATTTACGAAGAACTGAGTCGAGACGAATTGCTGTCCCGCTGTGTTGGCGGGTTTACCCAAAACAGCAACGAGAGCTTTAATTCTGTGCTGTGGGCAATAGCACCAAAAACTGTTCATAGCAGCAAAGCAATCGTTGATATTGCCGCAAATATTGCTGTTTGCAATTTTAACGATGGTTTGCACAGCATAATGGAAATTATGCAAGTATTAGATTTAATAATTGGATCTACTTGCTACAATTTCTGCGTTGAAACAGACGAACGCCGGATCCGCGCAGCTGAACGCGCCATGACTAAGGAAGCTCAAGAAGCTCGTAGGCAGCAGACATCAGCTCGGAAGGCCGCAGATGACGAGTATATGAATGTAGAAGGTCAACTGTATGGTGCAGGCATTGCAGATTAACGGTGAGCTCCTAATAATTACATGTTTTCTCGTTGCAAAACTTTAAACGCAATTTCTGTAAAACACCATTTTTCAAATTGGTGTGCAGCGTAGCTCCTACAATTTACATCGGATTGACTTCAAACAAAGTTTATTCTATGCCAAATTAAATGTTTTATAGAAGTACGTAGCCGTTTTTTAATAGGATTGTTAGTTTTTGGGGGGGAACCAGTTTTATAACGATTTTTCAGTGAATATTTGTATACTTTTCTTCAAATTGGTGTAAATTCCACAAAAATTAATATTTTTGAAAAATCCTACGTACTTCCAAGGCAAATTTATCAGAGAATATGAGGTGTTTTGAATTTTTGTTCTATGTCATACCAGTCAGCCGGAATCCTGCACACCGATTAGACCGGCATAGCGCAAAGGGTCATCTTTGGCGCCATCTACAGGACGCTCTTTAAAGTATTTTCTAATAAAAAAAATATATTTTATAACTAGAAACTATAATAAAATCAACCCTCAAACCCGTTTTTTGATTACTCTATTCCTTAGATGTGAAAAAAATTAATGAAAAAGAGGAAAAATTTCTTACGCAAAGGTGTTATACCCCCTTAA
>NW_022639637.1:271560-272951 GCF_010583005.1 Odontomachus brunneus
TATTTTTAATGATGGATACACCGATGTATTAAAAATAATGGAGCTGCTGGGAATTAGAATTGGACTGTCAGCATCACAATTTCGCGACTACAAGGACGATCAACGGCTTTCACTTGCAGACCTCCGAACGCAAGCGGCGACGCGTGAGGAAAGATTGCGAAGAAAGCAAAGCAGAAACGAAGCCGAAGAACTAGCTATTGCTTCAGAAGGCACTTCATATGCACCCGGATTGGACGCACTTTGGTTCGTTACAAAATTTTATCGTTTTATATGAACCAATTAGTTGTAAAACTTTAAACGCGTTTTTCTCGAAACCACGTTTTCGTAACTGGGCGCTCTCATATCTCGGCCAATTTTTATCCGAATAACTTGAAATTTGGACAGAATGTTTACAACAAAATTGTCTTCAGTTGCACGTACGGATTTTTCAATCGGATTATTAGTTTTTGAAAAACAATTAAAGAAGTAACGAATTTTTGTTGAAAAATCGAAAACTTTTTTTTTAAACAGTGCCATTTTATCAAAAATTATTTTATCAAAAAATCCGTACGTGCAACTAAAATTACATTCATATACTTTAGATCACAATTAAAAAAATTTATTTTAGAGCTCCCGTTCAGATGCAGCACGAGCGCCCGTGCACCCATGTTTTTTCAGACGAGGTGCACATCAATCACCATAGTTATTATAAATATGAATATTATTTTATGAAATTTTTTTTGTAACATAATATAAGTATGTACTTTTAACATATATAGTTTATAAATTAAACAAACTATTAGATAATGAAAAAAAAATTCACGAAAATAGCCTTTTTTTCGGCCGTCACCCTGGTGTTCCCCCTTAATATTGTTCTTCTTGTATTTAATTTCTTGTATCATATCAACTAACAGATTGATGTTTTGATGAAGATCATTCATACTCTGTATGTTTTTCGCCCTGATTACTTCCTGTTCAGTTTTCAACGTTTTACTATTCTCCTCCAATCGATCTTTCAACGTTTTAATATTCTTTTCTAGTCGATCTTTCAACGTTTTAATATTCTCTTCCAGTCGATCTTTCAACGTTTTAATATTTTCATTCACATGCTTTGCGATCTGCTCTCTCCACATTTTAAAATTCTCATCCACATAATTTTTGTGTGCAGCGTCATTGAAGGCTTCCGGCCACGTTACATGTCGTATTTTGATCCCTTTTGTATCAAAGAATTTACGGTCGGCTGATATACAAAGAGTATTATCTTGTAGATATCGTTTGCTTGCAAAGTCGCGCAAACTATCAATCGCAAATTTTGTGAAACGCTCTTCCACATATTGTTTGGTTGCAACGTCACTATCGGCTTCCGGTTGCGCTACATGTTGTATCTTGCGAGACTTTGCGTCAAAATCTTT